>NC_080671.1:337175653-337475653 GCF_030247195.1 Topomyia yanbarensis
TGTAAGTCCTAGCCGACGTGTGTCAAAGGTCAGTACGGCAAGGATCTTTCAGTAGTTGCGTGGCTCAACAAGCACCTCCTAGTCGTCCTATTCGAACAGCGTCTGGTAAACAAATAAGTTGGTTCCGGCCTGTAAAACTGTTTACACAATGACGTCGTCTCGGAGAGTAGTTAGGTTTACAATTGAATTCATGATCGACTGAACAATAATATGTTTAACGTTTATTTTTGTACTACCAGTATTGATATTAAGAATGTAACAATTATTCTTCTTCTTCTTCTTCCTTTTGTTCTAGTTATTTTCCGTCGGCATATTTCCGCTACGAGACCAATCTGGACTAGATATCGACCCATCAACTCATGGACCGGGAACCAACGGTTTTACTTCCCTTCCGAAGAAAGGCACAGATTTTTTTCACCTTAGAAAAATCTCAACGCCCTTAGCTGGGATGGAACTCAGACCAACTGGGGCGACTAGTGGTCACGTTGATCACTCAACCACCGGCACCGTCTAACAAATAATTCAACACGAAATGAAAGCAATACTTAATTGAATATCAACAAGTTGCAATATCCATTGGTCCGTTTTTGTTTATTTTAATTCCTGAACGTACCCGAAAATGACAAGCAACCACTACACGTTGATTGTTAATAATTTCGAGAACCTGCCACTCTAGGAAGCAAAACATTCACCTGACTTCGGTTTCCAAGAAGCATGCATCTTTGTTACCAATTAGAATGTGGACATTCGCTAAAATGCGTAGAAGGTGCACATTTCCATAATTTATTTTTTCTGCACACACTTTCCACTGAACCGAAACAGATGGAAACTCCTAACGCACATAAAAAAAAAATCTTGATCAATTCATAGCACGACCCCATAATTAAAAGTGCTCACGAATTTGACCACAAGCTGCATCCAGTGAACACACAAATTCCCCCCAAGTCACCCGAGAAGTGGATGGTTACGGTTCCTGTGGAAATCCCGTTGGAATTCGCTTTCCGGCTCCGGCTATCAAAACAACAAAGGACGCTGACGGTGACAACGTTTAGGCACCTGTTTACTCGCGAGCATACGCAAAAAAAAATGATTGATTCCTTCTTTACTCTTTGTTTTCAAATATTTTATCAAACACGGTGTACAATCATCGGAAGCAGTCCCGGGGAGAACCGAAACCGAAACAAAAACAATGCGCCATCCGCGAGATAATAGTCCCTTCCAGCCCAAAAGTGCGATAACAACTTGACAGATGCGTTTCGCTCGGGTCGTCGCATCCAAAACGACAAAGAACCGAAACGATCGACGAGAAACGCAGCGAAGAAAAAAAATCTCTATAAAAAATCAAACATCTGAAATGTTGATCAAATGATGAGCAGGGTTGCCACTATTTTTTGAAGAAAGGCTGTAAAACAAAAAATGTAAGCCACTTGACAGCTACCTCAAAATCATCGAAATTTGACATATATTTAAGTCTTCGTAGAATGCGCTTCAACTATCGTTTTACGAGCAATTTCTTCACCGGATGAAAACCGGTTTTCGCTGAAAACCAGTTTTCAGATTGCTGGTAACCAATTAACCGAAAACTGGTTTTCAACGAAAGCCGGTTTTCATCCAAGTGAAGAAATTGGCCGTTAGTAACTTTATAATTGGTGTGTAATAACTTCTCTAATTGAACAATCTAGGAGAATGATCTTTTTGTCTGAAAATCTGTGGTTGTGTCAGATTAATCTGGCATAATGGCATCCCTGACGACGAGAAACAAATTGAAAGCGCGTGCTCGGTTCCGACGGAATAAAAGAGAGAGTGAAAAATAATTCTTCGGTAAACGAGCAGCTTGTGGTACTGACTGTAACTGTTTACAACAGGTTGAACTGAGCTCCTTCATTGGGATCTTGAATTTTGAACGGAATTTTTAGGGAGTACTTTCAGTAATGTGTTCACTGAAAATTGTCTGTTTATTTATTTTAACTGACGATTTGGTTTGTTTAATTTATTGATTTTTGGTGATGTGGAAATTTGCTAAAAAATCAAACTTCCGCATAAAGATGGTTCCTCGGGGAAAGATGCCCCATACACAACCCAATTGATCATAAAAACTCTTCCTATCACTCGCCAAACATCGCGTCCGGTATCAAATGGCCAAACATCGTTTTGCTACCCCAATCTCCAGTAAGAGCACGGTTGTAATTAATGTCATAAGAGCTACCGTGGACATCGGTTCCGACAGGGCAAACATCGAATTAGGAGACCATTAGGGGCACGCTGTTGCCTGAAGGCTCCGGCAAGATGCATTCGTTAAATAAGTGCCGGTTGTTTCGGATAGGGTGCCACAACCGAGTATTATGTGTAAATGCGTCGTTTGTACGTGGCTCACATTAACATCGACTAGTAGTCGCTTTTATGATGCGATCCGGGACACTTGCTTAGTGTTACAGTAATAAAGAAGGGTGTATTAAGATCAGTTCGGGTATATTTTAAATCACAATTTTGTCAGGTTGGAGTCAATCTGGAGTTGCTACAAGGAAAAACAAAATAAATACTGAACAAATTCTCGCCTTAATCTACAGACAGCAATTAATGGGGACAACATTGCATGGGGGCTTGTAAGAATAAAGTATTTCAGAGACAATCTATTTCTCAATAAAAACCGTCTTACTATGTATGAAGTGATCTTAAGCTCACTACACAGTAACACTTTCAACCATGGATATAAACTGGCATCACGGAAGCTCCCATAAGCTTTGGCTGCACTTTTTGACACTTCGCTAGTCTGTGTATAAAGTGTTTGTAGTACTCACAAGATCCTATTTCATATCACGTCATGAGTCTGTTCTGAGTCAGTCACCCAATCCTTATCCTTGAAAGGCCACCGTTAGGTATTACTTCAGGAGGGATTGTGCTCTTACTGTTTTTTTATTTTGTGTTAATCATTCGTGTATTTTTGACATTAAAAATGTCTTACTCCACTATCTGGGGCTAGGTGTCATTCTAAAATCTAAACTATCTCCCATGTAACGAAACTATGTAAGGTTTGCACGCTTATAACTCCGCTATTACTAGATGGATTTTAATCATTCATACACCAACCGATTCAGAAACACCTAACTTAAATATTGGTAACAATTTAATATCTCCCCAATAAAAGTAGACTTTTGGAAAATGGTAAAATTAAAAAGTTCACGAAAAACGGGAAAAATACCATTCGTGAGGCAGATTTCTCAGACACAGCCGTCATAAGAGGGCAGCTTAGTTGCTCAATGAAACACGAAAAGTCATAAATAGAAGCAACGCATGTCCGTTTAAATCAGTTGTTGCTTTTATTCCATAGGAGCAACATCGTCTCCGGGCGATGCAATAAGCGCTATCGATTTTCGGCAACGCTGGCATTCGCACACACTCGCACCTAAGTGACTAAACCATATACGGTTAGTTTATAAATAGAGGTGACGCGTACCCGTTTGAATCAGTTTTTGTTCTTATGTCGAACGGGTAAGATCATGGCTGCAGCGTCTGGGCACTACAATAAGCGGTAGATGCTATGCATTTTTGGCAGCGGTGGCCGTGTGCGGATTTTTCGGGTACCAGCACGGTGTCACAGAATGATTTGCAAAGTGGGTGGGCGGGGTGGTTTGGATTTAGTTCAATACGGTGTGTGCTGCTTAAGAGTGTTGCGTTTGAAAAAAATATATTTATTTTTATGCATGCGTGTTCGTTGTAACTTGTTAATCCATGTTTACGGCGCTTTGTAGCTGCGTAGGGTAAAGAGCCTATTGGTTTTCATGTTTCATATATCGGTTATATGTTTTTTATCAGTAAGGCATCTGACAACGTGCTTCTGTAGTTATTGCACTGTTCAGCAGCGTAGTATTTTATATAGGAGAGTACACTCAGGTTTCTTTATACGGATTTTGAAATTTACGCGGTTTTCATTAACGCGTTTTTTTTAAATTTACGCGGTTTTCATTTACACGGCCTGTATCCCCTGCGTGAAAAATCTGAGTGTAATTGCGTCGGAAACAATCACATTCCCAGCAGAGCTTTTTGTTTTATAATTTCAAACACTTTTGTTTCGTACTGCACACAACGGAAAATTTTAAAACAGAACTTACCGACTCAGTAGCAGTTGAAGCGGGTGTTCTTTTTCGATTCAAATTCAAGCCATGTCTTAAGCGTTACTGGACTTAAAATTGTTTTCCCAGTTTATCCAGTCAGAATATCTGTCCTACCCTATGTATTTAAAACACAGTTCTAATTGCGTTTTAAAGTATACAACAAATAGAACGGTTGGGTATACTACTTTAAATTTTAAAATAAATCTGTTTTATATTATGAAACAAACCGCTGTACTGAAGATAAAATTATGTCAGTCCTATTACCACATAAAACACCTATATAACATAAAACGCTGCAGAATTGGTTTAATAATACAATGTTTGCACTACAGAGTTATAACACGTTTTTATAATTAGCAACAAGAAAAATGTCACCAAGATAGCATAAAAACCCGTTTTAACTGGTAGTGCGAACGTTGCATGACAATGTAATTTATCAAATAATTTCATTTTTCCACCACTAATCGATCAAGAAATACATAAACTTAAGATTGTTTACTTAAGTTCATTAGTACATTATTGAAAATTTAAATGGAAAATGAAATTTCATATTTCATGGAGAATCTGTATATTTCCGTTGGCGGCGTGGGCTTCCTCATCACAGCTCTCAATATGGAACTTTTCTTTTGAATATATTTTCTGGACAGACCAACCTATTTTTACTAGATGGATCAGCCAAATAATGCCAATCACCTAGTGAGATACTTGATTAATAGATACCGTTAAAAGACCTTCAATAAATTATGTTTTGATGGGGAGGGTGTATAGCAAATTGTAACATATGAAAACAGGCGAGTGAACAAGAACGTGAGTCGATATGTGTGATAGATAAAATTCATTTGCACGCTCTTGAAAAAAGCTGCATTTTTAATGTCACCGTGGTCGTGTCCTGTACACAACCCATTAATTTTTTTCCATTGATGCTGTTTCTTGCTTGCTGATTACTTCGTGGTACAACTCACCTGCTTAGATCAGCTGCAAATATCATCACATGCCGAGACTCGAATCGATCCAGGTATGCCGAACATACACTCTTTACAATCATCTTCGCAGGGCTTCTTATCTTTCTTAGCGATACTCGTTCCTTTTTATCTACTAGCTAGTGCTGAGAGTTTTCCGGCTGCGGAATTCCTCCCGATACCGATACTCGTTTTCGTGAGCCATTTAGTTCATTTCAATAATGATATCCCGATTTTCTTCGGGTTCGTGTTGTTCGTTCGTTATTTTTCTTTCTTAGTTGCTGTTGCTAATCGACTTAGTTGCGCTAACCGACCTTTGATTGGTATCTGATCTATAGACAGCTGTTGCTAGTATCGAAGCTTGTCTAGACTTGCATCGATCAAGCGATGCCGACCAACTTGATCTTCATCCTTCTACAGCCACCTTCACAGGGTTTCTTCAAAGGTTTGTTTCTAAAATAACCGAACTCAAATGACAATGTGTGTGTCAAAATGGCTCGCAATATACATTTTTTTCCTGATCAGGAAGTTCAAAAGTTCTCGAAATTAATTCAAAACTCTCATGGGAGGGGATTGAATCCCCAAAACCCTTCCCTTGCACACGGGCCTGTCACTTGCACTTGACTCTGGGCAAATTTCCTCCGTTATATCTTTTTTTGCCTTTCTCATAAAAAAAGGTTCTGCAATCGCTCCAAACATCCACGTGCCAACCGAGGCCCGGTGGGTGCATTCTCATATACCATTCGACTCAGTTCGTCGAGATAGGAAAATGTCTGTGTGTATGTATGTGTTATTTTTAAAACTTGCAAAAAAGGCCTGAGATTGAGCTTGAGCTTGTGCGACCCCCCTGGCTGTCACTCCATTATCGATCTAGACTAGCTGAGGTTTCACAGAAAATAAGTAGATAATTATGCTTGGATTTAGCGAAACATCTTTCAATGTGCAACTCCTGGTATTATTGATGTTATTGATCGATACCGTCGCCGGCCAGACCCGAACGTAGATCGCATAAGGAAAGGGAAGGAATGATTAGTCCGATACTTACTTTTGCTAGAGGCCGTACATACTACTACGCACTCCACAAGTATCACGAAAGGAGGATATTTGTTAGTAAGTATAGAAGTTGGATTTTACTTCTTCTTAACCGACGCCAGAGAGGTTACTCCACTATCTGGACTAGATATCGATTCATCAACTCATGGAGTGGGGACCAACGGCTTTACATCCCTTCCGAAGGAAGACGTGACCATAGATTGTTTCACCCCAGAAAAATATCAACGACGTTGGCTGGAATTGAACCCAGGACAACTGGAATGAGTGGCGGTCACGCTTACCACTCAACCACCGGCGCCGACTCTTTCAAAAAAGCCTTGAGATAGCAGGAAAAAAATACAAAACAGTTTGCAGTTTAGGGAACGAGCTTGGGCTGCTTCCACCCGACCCGCTACTCTTGCTCAGACCTTGATTCCTCCCCGGTACTACGGCATAACTTCGGGGAGAGGGTTTTTATGTGCACAGCACCCATTCTAGTTCAACTACTTAGTAGTTAGTTCCTTCAGTAAGTTTACAGCACCACTCCTCGACACACCACCAGTTCTTCACCATCCACATCAGTCTGACAATTTGTGTATAGCAGTCGGAAAATTAGCTGTGGGTCGAGACTTAGTGCTCTTTCCCTAGGAAGACAATCTGGGCGGCAAACAGATTGTTTAATTTATCGAGCACTTCGTCTTTCTTGTGCCAGTCAGCACCGTAACACCCTTCTTGTGCCATTATGCATTTTTTTTGTAAAATCATGTTTATTATTGTCAGTAATCTAAATTGTTGTCTTTACATATTAATTCTTATATATTGTCTAATTGTAGCGTGATATTTTGCTCTGTAAGTTCTTCTTTTGGGTAATTCATAACAAATAATACATAGTTGATAATTAGTTTCATTATAACATATTTCGAGCGTCTTGGGACGTTATTATATTCAGGCACTGTTAATGATTTATAGTTCCATTGAGCTTGGTAAACCAATCGCACTCTATTGATTAAGATGCACCACAATCTTTGTACGTCTGGGCAGGTAGACAGCTTGTGTTCAATGGTTTCGATGACGTTGTCGCATTCGTTGCAGTAAGGGTTGTCCGCTCGTCCAAATCGATGTAGCAGCGCCCGATGAGGTAGCTTCTGGTGTAACAGCAAGAAATAAGCAGTCCTTTCATTGCTATTGAGAGTTTGACTGTGAATATTTTTTAGAACCTTATTCCAGTTGACGGTTACGTTTCCCATGAACGGAGGGTTTTGCACACGGTCAATGTAGGCAGAGAGTATTGTCTGTGAGCTGGGATTGCTTATCACTGTCTGCGGTAAATTACTCAATTCCTTCTGTAAGATTCTAACGCAAGGATACGTAATTGGTAGTGTGCATTGTCGATTTCTGTGATTTTCCAAAAGCTGACTGGCGTATGGTGTGTGATCACGTGATGTCAGATATCTGTTTATAAACAAGGACTTGCATTTGATGGCTGGTAAATGAAGGTTCAAACCTCCTTTTGCCTTTGTTAGTGCAAGCTGTTGTATAGCAACTCTTGGTTGTCTACCCCACAAAAATCCGCCTATATGTTGTGTAATTTTTGCCACACATAAATTATTTATACTAATCACTGAGCTGACATACCACAATTTCGAAGTTTTAAAAGTATTGCAGATAATTACTTTTTGTATTAAATTTAGATTCCGCGTTTTGTATTCCCATAACATTCTTGAAACTGTATTCGCTATTTTTACACAATTATCATCAACTATCCGTTTACAGGAATTATAGAACCAAATACCAAGAATTTTTACACTTTCTGCGGATTTTAGCCAGTCTATATCTGGATTTTGAGTTTCAGAATTCCCAATGTTTATCGAGAGGGTTTTGTTTAGGTTCAAGCGGGCTCCAGACTGTCTTCCAAAAGTTTCAAAAGCACTTCGAATACGAGGAATCTTTTCACTATCACAAGTAGTTATAGTTATATCATCGGCATAAGCACATACTAGGTCAAGATCACCATCACATATACCCTGTAAGTTTTCTACGAGAGGATTTAGAAAAATCGAGAATAAAATCATCGAGAGCGGATCGCCCTGTCTCACCGATCTTTGTATTGGAAACTCTCTACTCAAATGACCATTCACTAACAACTTGGAGTGAGAGCAATCAAATATCGCTCTGAGCAGATCAACGAACGCACTGTTTATACCCATTTTCTCCACAGTGGAAAACAGGAAACCTCTCTCAACACGATCAAATGCTTGCTCCAGATCGAAGGAAATCAGCTTTCCTGATCGGAGCTTATGTTTTATCTCCACTATTCGGTCTTTGATTGATAGTACAGCTTCAAATATATTACTTCTCCCAGACGCACACTTTTGTGCAGCGTTGATCACTTGTTGGTCTCCAACCACTGATATTAGGCGAGTTTTGAGCACTCTTGAAAAAAGCTTATAATCACTGTTCAATAAAGATATAGGACGGTAAGATTTCACTGTATTTTCAGAGTCTCTTTTCTTGCACAGAACGATCACACCATCAGTAAAACGTCGTGGCATTTCTCCTTGTAGTGCTTCGTTGATGATCGCATTTAATTCACGGTGAATAGTATCGAATGCCTTTTTGTAGAACTCCGCTGGAATCCCGTCAGGCCCAGAGGATTTCCTAGAAGGGCTTGATTTTACTGCTGCAAAAATTTCGGATGTTGTAATTTCTTCCATCATTGCTCTGTTTGCCTCGTTCTCCATAGGAATTGGGTTCCTACAATCATACGTGTACTGAGTTGTTGGTGATGACGAATACAGTTGTTCGTAGTAGTTTAGAAAGTGTTGATGAATCTCATCAGTGTCGTTAGTGATATTATGCTCGCCTACGTGTAGATTTTTTATAATCATCCTTTGCTTGTGCCGGTATTTATCGCCGATTTGAAGAACAGATAGTTTTTCGCCAGCCAGGTAACGCTCGTTCACACGGAAAAAGTAAGAAGTGATTTCACTTTGAAGCTTTAGCATTTTCCCTTTAAGCAAATTGATCTTTGGCAGTACACTGGCATTGGTCATGTATTCCACATACGCCATTCTTAGCCGAGAATGTAACAGCTCAAATTGCGTATGAAATATTCCGAAAAATTCATTTGTTTTCCACTTGAAAAAGCTTCTTATTCGTGGCTTTGTATATTCGATCCACCAGCTCATCCAGTTTCTGTATTGTCGTCGTTGCCGTGTCCAATGAATCCATTTCGTGTGGAATTCTTCCATATTTTCTTCTGTTAGAATGTGGGGTCTTATCGACCAATATCCATTGCCAAACATCCTACCTTGGTTGGGGAGACATATTCGCACAATGTAGGCTTTATGATTGCTGAATGAATTGACGACTGCTATGGCTGTTCGAATAAGCTGTTTTAGGCTCTCACTGATGTAGATTCTATCTATCCTGGAACTTGAGTTTGGACGAATATAGGTGAAATCAACATAATTTTTGTGAACAATTTCCCAAGCATCACGAAGATGCAGTGTCTGGATAGTTCTTTGAAGAGCATTACTGAAATTGCTGTTTCCAGTAGCATCTTTATCAGCTATAACTGAGTTGAAATCAAGTGTACAGGGGCGTTTCGAAGGTAGAATGGCAGAGTTGAATTGAAGAATTCTTCACGGGCATTTCTCTGTTGACTCCCGGAAGGAGCATACAGATTGATGATACAAATATCTCCTAGAAGGTTTATACATATTAATCTGGAGTCGAGGCTTTTTTCAGTTCGGAGAACGTTGATGTGCGGTCTCAGAGCAATAGCTGTTCCTCGTCTGTTGTTGTCTACATTTGTTATCATATTATACCCGCCTATCTCAAAACGGGGATCTTCTACTTCTTGGAGAAGAATTATGTCAAGGTCCATAAGCTGTGCAAAAGATCTCAAAGCATTCAGTTTGTTTGGGCTCGAGATAACGTTGATGTTGATCGATGCGATATTATAGGTGTGTGTGGGTATATTATTCATTCTTCTAAATCTGTTTTCTGTTTTTTCTTGCGTTCGGTTGTGTTTTTCTGTGATCCATTGGAACTATCACTTGCATTGGTATTTTCCGCTCTGTTCGATCTCAGTCGCCTCCGACCGCGTCCCTCATCGATTGAACCCATTTCATTTATTTCGAGTTGGGATGTATCGGTGATAGTGATATCTACGTCTTCCTCCATTTCGTCAGTCTGGTGATTTTTTGCTATCGGAGCTTTAAAGATCGACTCGTGTTCTCTCTGGCTTTTAGTGTGAGAGGAACCCAGTTCTTCATTTGTGATTGCTGTGTTAGTGGTTTGGGAAATTTCGCCAGTAATCGTTACTTCAACACTATCTACAATCGTTGGAGAAGTAGTTTGATTACTGGGATTTACTCTCGTTTCGGAAGCTGTGCGGCGAGGTGTTATGATCGGTACCTGCTTGAGGCGATTATTTATGTCTTGCTTTTGTTTTAACAGTTTCTTGTTGTCTGCACACGAGAAGCCTATATGCATACTATTTCCACAATGTCGGCATGTAGGGGTTTGTCCAAAATACGTCACGTACGTGTTTTCTCCTTCCACAGAGATGTAGGATTTGATCGGCTTCTTCAGAACCATTTTTAGAATCTTTACTCCAGTTTCGATACCCTTGTAAGCAAATTTGTCGGACCAAACTTGGGTCCGAATATTCAATACATCTCCATATTGTTTCATACAGCGAACGATGGCATCGTCTGTAACACATTCAGAGAGATCGTGCACCTTTACGTCTACACCTCCATCCTCCATAAAGAGTAAGACGGGAACGAGCTTCTGGTTGAATAGAAAATGGTGGACACCATTGTGGAGTTTTACAATTTCTTGTGCAGTAATTAAATCCGTCGTTTTCACATAAACACAGTTATTTGTTACATTCGGCTGAAGGCGCACGACTTTTTCGATTGGCAGTTTTAGAACCTCGTAAACAAATTTGTGGATTGTTTCAAACGTCGGACGTTTTGGAAAGTTGTTCAAGTCAATCTTGAAAGTATTCTGTCGTGCTCGCAGTGAACCCATTTTCACTGGTTTCTACGGTGCACTGTGACTAGTGATAGCACAGCATCCAACTGTACCACCAAATTTTACGCGTAACTGCGTCGGTAGGTTAATAAGCCGAAAGAACGGCTGAATGATTTTAAAACGACAAGATCTCAACAGCTTTTTGTTTTGTCGACCGTTCAATACAAACGCTGAGATCGTACTATGCATAACTTATTCGTTGAGCTCTTGACATGTTCGCGAACTATTTGGTCTAATCCCCGGCGGTGGATCTACCCTGCTCATGGGCTACCCGGTAGGGTGTAAAGGACGACTCGGTGAAGCCAGACGTCCGGTTCGCTAGCGCCCGACGACCAAACCCGCAGCTACGTCGCGTATTACTCAACAGATCTTCTGCGGTGGGCCTAGTCTACATTGACGAAGAGTTATCAGGCGGCGAAATTTCTCTCGAAATCCGATTCGTGGTTTCACGGCGACCTTCTAGCCACTGCCGCTACTTTGTTGGTCCCTTCGCTACTTCTTCTGCTGCTCAGAGAGTATACTCGTAACCACTCTGTTGACAGCGTCTTAGGTATGCTCGTCGTGGTACATCTCTTCGTCTATATTGTCAACTGTCACACCAGTCATACCCCTACGAACTTCTTCGAACCTAGGGTATTCGAAGACCACGTGTTCCGGTGTCTCTCGCACGTGTGCAAGTGCATCCGTGTCCTGACAAAAACTGCGTCAAATGTAAGATCACTTCTCCAAACTCCCTATGCACCCAAGCCAACACATTTAGCCAACGGGTCCGCTCGGACCAGTTTCCTTGCATTACGTACATTTCTCCGCTGGTAGCATTCCACGTCCTCCGCCAGAGTGATGCAGATGGGGGTTATCCAGGCGATAACGCATACTGCCTCCGACGATATTCTTCTGTACGCACTCGCGACTCGTGCGGGCACCAGCCGAAATGTCCTGTTCTGCTTTTCACGGTTCCGCTTGGTTTTCAGCGCAGTACGCCAGGCAGCCACACCATATCGGCGTATCGATAACAGTATACAAACAGTAGATGGCAGACGTCTCGTGCTGCTTCTCGGGCCGCCGACGTTTGGCATGATTCTCTCTATTGCGTTCGTTGCCTTCGCCGACTTTTCACAGGCGTAGTCAACGTGCTTGTTGAAGCTCAACCGGTCGTCGATTATCACTCCCAACTGTTTCAGTGCACGTTTCGATGCAATCATGTGCCGTCCGACGTCGATCTATATCCGCTGAACTACTTTGCAGTTGCTGACCAACAGCACCTCCGTCTTGTGGTAACCTATTTGCAGCTTGACCCCGTTCATCCAGCTCTCAATGGCGTCTATTGTCTCCGTTACCGACACCTCCACTTCTTCAAGTGTCTTACCCATCACCGTTAGAGACACGTCGTCCGCGAAACCCACGATTTTCACTTTCCTGGGCAGCTGCAGCGATAAGACTCCATCGTACATCCCGTTCCAAAGAGTTGGACCACAAATAGAGCCTTGAGGAACGCCCGCTGTGACTCGCATTGATCTCTGCCCTTCGCTCGTCTCGTTCAGCAGCACTCTGCTCTGAAAGTAGCCCTTCACGATCTGGCATAGATTGTCGGGAGCCCTCATTCTGGGCAGCGCTGTAACGATGGCTTCAAATCTACCGTGACCCGCAGTATCGATCTCCTCTTCGCTTCTGTTTAGATGCCTTCTCACCACAATCGAGCACTGTCCGAACTGCATCTACTGTCGATGCTCCTTTGCGGAATCCGGAGTGCATCTTGAACAGTCCGCGCTCACCCTCCTTGCATTTCGTCAGCCTGATAAGGATGATTCTTTCTATGAGTTTTCCGGGTATATGCAGCAGACATATAGGCCTGTACGAGGCCGGATCGCCCGGTGACTTCCTGGTTTCAGCAGCAACACTAGCTTCTGTATCTTACACATTTCGGAGAAGTTGCCTTCATTTAGGCATTTCTGGGGCACCATCCTGAACATGTCCGGATATGCCAGGATCGCAGCTTTCAGCACCACGTTTCGAAGTCCTTCAGGACCGGGGACATTCTTTGGTTTCAAACCCTTCGATGCTTCTGTGAGCTCGTCGTTAGTCACTTGCCGATCGTCAGTGTTTGCTCCTTTTTCTTTGCCGTACGCTGTCGGTGGTTAGACAGTTCGATCGTGCTTCGGGAAAAGACCCTCGACGGTTTTCTTCAGCACATTTCGGCTGGCGTCATCGAACTTTTTATTTTTGCCATCTTGCCTCGGTACGCGTCACCCCAGAAATTGGCGTCTACTTTTCGGCACAGCTCCTTCTTGCAATCTGACTTGTTAAGCCTGATCTTCCGTTTTAAAGCGACCCTAGCCGCCATAATCCTTCTTGTTAGGTCAGCCGCATCCACGTTCTCGGTTTCGTTGTTCGGCCGAAGTGCCTCAATGAAGCGGTCTTTGTTGAAGGTTTTCGTCTTTCACTTTCGCTTGCCGATAATCCTTCTTCGTGCTGCAGTAGGATTCCGTTAACCGATGCGGTAGCAAATCGCATGGTGGTCACTATGCGTAAACGTTTCGCAAACTCTCCAATCAATGTTCGCCGTCACTGAAGGACTACAGAATGTGACGTCGATGATGGACTCCCTCCCGTATCTCCGAAATGTGCTAACAGAATGTTCATTGCAAACTTCGCTGGAGCTTTCTGCAGGATACACCCTCTTGCGTTGGTTACTTTACTGCCCCACTCCACAGACCAGGCGTTAAAGTCACCACCAATGACTACCGGCTTCCGACTGATCAACTGCTCCAGCATTAGGCTGAACTGCTCTACTGTCAACCTTGGAAGAGCGTAACAGCTACATACAAGAAAACGCTGTTGAGTTTGGCAATCACGCAGCCCTCGTATGAGCGACTTCTTGAATGTGAAAGCTGCTCATAACTTGTATCTAGCAGCTCCCGATCTATCCGACACCCAGTTACAGTTATCAGGGGGACTTGATATGGCTCGGCGATCAAAGCGACTGATGTGGAAGTCTACGACTACTTCCATAACAGTTGCTCTGCGGTGTCACAGTGATTCAGATTTATCTGGGTTATCTCCATTATCGTTGGCCTGCAGTCGCCTTCTTGTAGGTAGGGCATTTAAAGCCACCCGTAAGCTGGTCATCTTCGTTCGTTGGAGTGCAAAGCAAGCACTTCGGCCTCTGCGTATAGTCTCTCGCAAGATGGCCCAAGTCTCCGCATTTCTAGCACATCCCGCGTCTATCCAGGCCTTTGCAAGCCCTTGCTAAATGTCCAAAGCCCAAACACTGGAAGCATTTCTCCGCTTGTTTATTTGCTCGTGGGCCGGCTTTCAATGGGCATCTCGATCATCCAACCTCAACTTTGGCTACCTCCAGTGCCTTATCTGCAGCGGTTACTGGTAAACGAATCATCGCTGTCTGAATTCCTCCGTATCCCTTCCTTAACCGGATCGTCATGTGCACCTCGTTCAGCTTACACTGCTGCTTCAGTGTTCCTCTCAGCTCGTCTTCCGTCGTGATTTCATCAAGGCCTTTGCACACAATCACCATCTCCGGGTTAACCGGGCGACTTTAACTTCTGCATTTTAACCCATTGATTTTGTAGTAGTCTCCTGCAATCTCGATCTGCTAGTCGTGGGATCCTTTTTAACTCGAACAGCATCTCGCCTTTTTGGATACGCCTGATTCTTACCACGTTTTCCCACAAACCCCCTGCTACGGGTCCTTTTGGATCTTCTTGAGCAGCGCCGCATATGTCCTCGCGTCATTAGCTTTGACGAGCACGGCTTCTCTCTTTTGCATTTTCTGACGAGTTAGAGGTTTTCCTTTCCTCTTCTGCTCCCCTTTTCGCTCTTCCTTCTACGGTTACTGTACTTTCGACCTGCAAGATACTCTAGCTATCTCCCTGTTGAGTGACGTCCTTTCCTTCGGCAACAACAGCGTCCTCGAGCGTCAGCCTCTTGGGTTCGCCTGGTACTCCTTCTCCTGGCGATTTACTTGTCCTCTTTGGAGTCTCGGAAACTGGCCCTTCACGTTGCCGTGTCATACTTTTTACTGGCAGACTCTAGCACTTTTCGGATTCTGAGAATCATCTCCATATGGTCTCGCGTCCACAAACTTTTGGAGCTCATCCACCAAATACTTCGCTGCCACTACTTTTAGCTTCTGTGGGGGTAACTCATCCCACTCTGCTACTGCTGTTGCTGCCGCTTCCCCTCCTTCGGTTCTTGTTGAATGACTTCATGCTGCTGCTAGTGGTAGTGACCTTGCCAAACAACCTCTGGCGAACGGATTCTACGCGCCTGCTTCGTATGTGTGAGTTTCTTTGCCTTTCTCCATTTTGTTTGGTCCCAATTCCGGGTAGCTATCTTCGCTTGTACGTAGTCGCCTCTTGTGATCTCATGATTATCAATGAAGCAAGGAGGTCATGCTAGGGTTGACACAATCCTTCATAGGGAGTAGTGTTCAGAGCCGGATTTGCGTGAAATGGGGAATGCTCCAACCGAACCTAGTACCACCAACTAAATGATGACGAGTTTTGAACGTACCCGGAGACTTACCAGGGTTTTGTCATTTCATGTTGGTGTCATCCTTCCTTACTCAGGAACTAGAACAATAGGCCTGTCAGCCCAAAATCGCAGTCCAATTCGTGATCCGTGTCCTGTCCGTTGACGTACACAATGGCCAGTATGCCATATTCAGGATGTTACTGGCGTCGATTTTGATATGCCGGTTGGCACTCCGGTTGGGCTAAGGCTCTTTTATGGCTAAGATCTAAGATAACTGAAACTGAATCCAGGAGAAGGCTTCCTTAAAGCGTGTCAGCGTAGATTTAGGTGGTAGTCGTGGGATACGTGCAAAGTAAAAATGTAATAGACATTTCCCCCACTGACGAATTTCGCGCTAAATCGTATTCAGAATTGACAGCACCCTCTCCGATTTTAATGAAACTTTCTGTTCGCGAGAACTTTGTCACAAAAAGCCACTTTGCATACTTCGTTTCTTCAAAATTGATCTAGACTGTTTTTTGAAAAGGGTCAAACTTTTTTAACCATTTTTTTTCAAATGGCTATAGTCCAAAATGACAACTCGTACAATAAAATGTTATGGGAGTGATTTTCACAAAGTAAGTCAATTTTTTGAATAAAAATATTGAAAAAAATCTTCTTTGACTCCTACACTGAAAAAAATCAATTTTAAAAATGTAAAGTCGATTTACAAAAAACCCATCTTTGATTTGGACAAAATGTTGTTCCAAGATAGGTAATTATGTTCCCTACCTACCGTCAAAAATTCAAGTTGGGCACTTTTAAGGAAAAAAAGTTATTTAAAAAAAACTTTTCCTTGTCCAAACTGAATATATTTTTTCAGTGTATTTTTATCGAAAATTAAACCATTGAAAGTCATAATCATATCAGAATCCAATTTCCCAACTGCTAGTTGCCTGATACATGCAAAGAGTATCAGTAACGAATTTGGTATATATTCAAAACAAACTTGACTGAGGGTAAAGATGAGTCATTAAACATCATCGATATATGCGAGATTCAACTAAATACCACTTGCCCGTGTACGAAGAAGTATCTTGTCAATGTACCCTCTCTGGAAGTAGAGAATGATGGTGTAGTCTCCAACAGGGGCCTTAATTGCGAAGTATGGGGTTCGCTCCTTCATGAACCCTTTGTTTCAGCCAGTGAAAATTCTGGTTCGCAAGCAATTGCGTTCAGCAAAAAATGAAGGAGTCTTTGAGCACAACTTATTTCCATCAGCCTCATGTCCAACCTTTCGCCGAATCCGCTCTTCCAAACTTTGATCTTTTGGGCGGGGCTAAACCACCTGTTCGCCTTTTTGTGCCACGAGTCATGAACTTATTGTAGAAACAAGGCACGCTATGGAAAATGCATATAAATTATGTGGGGACAAAATGAAACATTCTTTTAAGGAACACTCCGATAATGCAAAAGAGCGCTACGTCACCGACAATGACTAATTTTTCCGTTTCCTTGCACACTAAATAGCGAGGATCTGACCATCCCATTGTGGGAACATCTTCTAATGTGCCTATAAATTTTCTAAATAGGAAAATCAGTTTTCTCTCCTATGCTTTCTCGTAAAGGTATGTGAGTGTCCCTTGAAGGATGCTGTTACAAAATCGAAGTAAGTGGTTCCTGGTCTCGGTAATCTTAGAAACTAGCAGAAATTTTCACATGGGACATCAAAAACCCCAGGTGTCCTTATATTTCAGTCCCTACATTTTCCCCCAGGTTTTACACAATGCATTTGTATTACGATTAAAGGACAGACGCAACGAGTACACGACGCGAACAACCGTGAACAGTCTCCTACCTTGAGATGGGCTGAGATTGCTGAGAATTATACTGCCCATAAAAGCATAAGAATCCCATATTGAAAAACAGCAAGCCGAGAAAAACACTATTGAAGATTTACATTCTCATTGAGCCTTATGGATGGGACAACCATGTTTTGGTATTTTTTCGGTACTTTCATAACAAACCATGTAATCTTATTTGTTCATTGTCATTCAGTGGTGATACAGAATACAATCCAACAGATAACTCATTTTCGTCAAAAATCCATATGGGACTCTTATGCTTTTATGGGCAGCATACGCGAAAGGGACTTTTGAACGCCTGATCGGCCGAGTTTTTCCCAATATACGCGACGCTGCAAATGCAAATGAAAAACTTGATGAAAGCTGAAAAACGCGATTACTGGCACCGGTCCGCGAACGGATTAACGGACAGATCATCAGAGAAACAATGTTTCGTGTGGTGACTAGGGCCTACGTTGTGTATTCGATTCATCCTGTGATTGGAATACACAGAACGTTCGTCATATGATGACAGCTATGCATCGCTTTTATGCTAATTATTATGACAGTAGTGGTGAGTGCAGTCATAAAAGAGGCTGTGCCGCCAACATTCTCCCACAAAATTGATGGTTTTATATTTCCCTATCAACGACGTTTGGTGGAGCATGGAAAGCACTATTTGTATTTCCTGGGGGAAAACAAGGGAGTTTTTGAGTACTTTATCTGAAAAATCATAGCAGATTACCTTAGTTTGAATTTTTTCGCAGTACTCCATTCCGGGTAATGAGAAGGCGGACACTTGAATTAGAATGATAATGAGAAGGTGGACATTTAGGCATTAGAAGTTTTTAAATATTTCTTCTCAAAGGACGGAATCCCAAAGGTATCAACAAACCTTGGTCCAAGAGAGTGGATAATGGCAAGGCCCATCTCCGGCATATTGAGGTCGTGGAGAGCGGTCTCTGCGCTTGTAGTGGCGGTTATCGCGATATTAAACATGTTGTCCGGTCGTGCGCTATGTTGCGAAATGCGGGTATTAGGCCCTTTCGATCGGCTCTTCTTGAGTCGGCGCTGAAGACTATTGACGCGGCGCGTTAGTTAACTCCACACTGGCATATAAATGACACCCAGTGACTGTGCTATATGCTATATAGATAATCAGCTTGGATCTAATAGAGCCATATTTTGCTGCATGGTCCATTGCTCCCTGCCCAGTGGCACTCAAGAGCTAATATAAGTTCCATGCATAGTCAGCAGCCGTTCCATAAAATTAATCAGAACCCCATTGCGCCACCGATCAATACTTCCTATCCGATGAATTTCTACCCACCGCAGTATTACACCGGATTGAGTACAGGTGTGTCGCCAGCTTGGATGCACCAACACACCGCGAACCAGCTGTCGGGTGCGACTGAAGCTAATGAAGCTGTGCCTCAAGTATATGCGGCGACAGCGCAGCATGATCGCGAGCAAAATATGCAGCAAAATATTCAGCAGCCACTTCCTGGCCAAGCTTCGGGTATCTACTTTACACCAGCTACTGAAGGAGTCTTGAGTGCACAGCAACTGGCAGCACGTCAAGTTGTATCACGCGAATTGCTTAAGTTTTCAGGTGATCCTATCGAGTGGCCAATGTTTATCAACGCTTTTGAGTCCACTACGGCGATGTGCGGTATACAGCCAGATGAAAATTTGGCTAGGTTGCAAAAAAGCTTGGTAGGGGGCGCCCGGAAGAAAGTTCAGAGCATATTAACTGTTCCGGCAGCAATTCCCGAGATCATTCAAACTCTGCGGGATGAATGCGGACGACCTGAACAGCTAGTTCATTGTTTGCTGGAAAAGATTCGTCATGCTGGTCCGCCAAACGTCAACAAACTTGACACTCTTATACATTTCGGTAGGGAGGTCAAAAATTTAGTGATTTTTATCGAAGGCGCCAGACTACAAGACCATTTATCGAATCCGATGTAGCTGTCAGAGCTGGTTGGAAAGCTACCCCCAAGTCTGCGGTTAGAATGGGGGCTTCAAACGCAGAAAATACCTCAAATAACGCTAAAAGCATTTAGTGATTACGTCACAGCCATCAAAAGTGCTGCTTGCAAAGCATCGTTACCTTCAGACTGTATTCAGGAAGAAAATCGACGAGGTAGGAAGGAGAAAGGTGGTTTCGTGAATGCACATTCCGTTGAGGAGAAGTCTACAATCGCTTCGAGTTCAAAAAAGAGTATCAAGCCAAATTGGAGAAAATCGCTCCCAAACCATGCCCCGCGTGTAACAGGAATGATCACAAACTGCGCAACTGCGGTAAATTCAAAAGTTTCAATATGGACCAACGAAAGCGTATTGTTGAACAGTCGAAACTATGTCAACGTTGCTTGGGAAGTCACGGTAAATGGCCTTGCAGAACGAAACAATCCTGTGAAGTCGATGGTTGCAATGAGTTTCATCATAGCCTTCACCATTCACCAAATCCGAAGCAGGCAAGCCCAGTTCTGCCAACAGGCTCGTCTGGAGTTATTTCTGCTCATTGTTCTCGCCAAGCTGGTGTTTTATTCAAGGTGCTCCCAGTCGTTCTGTCAAATCATGGCAAGTCTGTTTCAACTTACGCATTTTTAGACGACGGATCCAACCTCACGTTGATGGAAGAGGAAGTCGCTGAAGAACTTGGATTGAATGGGAATATCAGTTTGTTATGCATTCAGTGGACAGGAAGTGTTACCATAAATGAACCTACATCACGGAAGGTAGAATTGCGCATTTCTAAGGGGCATGGTGGGCGGGAGTACACTATCTCAGAAGTCCAAACGGTTCCTCGTCTTGACCTACCGCAACAGAGCCTGGACTATGCGGAACTTTCCAAACAGCTCCCCCACTTGAAAAGACTTCCTCTGAGCAGCTTTTCCAATGCTGTGCCACGGATTCTCATTGGATTGGATAACGTAACACTGAAGTTGACCTTAGACAAACGTGAGAGACCGGCTGCAGCCAAAACGCGCCTTGGGTGGACGATTTTTGGCGGCGGACAGAGGGGAGTAAAACGATCCGATTGCGTAATGTTTCATATGTGCGATTGCACTGTAGATGACACGCTTCACCGTCTCGTTAACAACTATTTCGATGTTGAAAACATGGGAACAAAACCGGTCACATCTTTAGAATCTCCCGAAGATCAACGCGGCAGGCAAATTTCAATGCAAACTACCCGACGAACTGAGTCAGGGAGGTTCGAATGTGGGCTGTTGTGGAAGAGCGACAGCATCGAGTTTCCTGAAAGCTACGCAATGGCCGAGCGTCGCCTAGTTTGTGTGGATAAGAAACTAGGCAAAGATCAAGAGGTGAAGAGGAAAGTCGTAGAGCAGATTGAAGAGTATCTTGAGCGAGGCTATGCACACAAAACAACTGAAGAGGAGCTACGTAATTCTGATCAACTTCGTGTCTGGTACCTTCCCTTGGGTATTGTTCGGAATCCTCGCAAACCTGAGAAAGTGCGCATTGTGTGGGACGCAGCAGCATGTGTGGGAGATGTATCCCTTAACTCTATGTTACTGTCGGGGCCAGATCTGTTGACTCCGCTGCTGAAGGTTATGTTCCAATTTCGATAACGGCAGTACGTTGCAGTAGGAGATGTACATAAAATGTTTCACCAGTTGCTGGTTAGGCAAACAGACCGACAAGTTCAAAGATTCTTATTTCGATCGGAACCGGAACAAGCGCCGACTGTATACGTCATGGATGTCGTAATCTTTGGCGCATCATGCTCACCGTGTCTTGCGCAATATGTAAAAAACACGAACGCAAGGGAATTCGAGGAGTTGTATCCAGAAGCTACGTTGGCGATTATTAATAACACTTACGTTGATGATTTTCTGGATAGCAAGGATACGGTAGATGAAACAGTGTTGATAGTAGAAGAGGTGCGACTGATTTTCGACAAAGCTGGGCTCGAGATTCGCAGTCCGATTCTGAGGAAGTTCTTCGACGGGTCGGGGTCGACTTTATGGAAACAACGAAACGTTTTGCGGCGGAGAAATCGACGGTGGCAGAACGAGTGCTTGGGATGGTATGGATTCCCAAGGTTGATTCTTTCGTATTTTCTACGCAGTTCCGTGAAGAACTTATTAACGGGGAGCATCGTTCCAACCAAGAGACAAGTTCTTCGTGTGGTAATGAGTCATTCTGATCCACTCGGGTCCGTAGCTTTCTATACAGTTCACGGAAAAATATTAATCCAAGACGTGTGGAGATCCGGCATAAAATGGGACCATCCGATAACAGTACAACATTTTGAGAGTTGGCAACGTTGGGTGAAATTGATTCCTAATCTGATGGAAATTCAAATGCCGAGATGCTACTTCCCGAAATACAACCTAGGAAGCTACGATACTCTCGAGCTCCATGTTTTTGTCAATGCTAGCTTGATGGCATATTGTGCTGTAGCTTACTTCCGGATCATTGACAACGGTACACCTCGCTGTGCTCTAGTAGCTGCCAAAACGAAGGTTACTCCCTTGAAACCTCAATCGATTCCACGCAACGAGCTGTGCGCGGGTGTGATCGGAGTGAGATTTCTTAAAAGCATTCAGGAGAATCATTCAATTCCAATCCAGAAGCGCTACATGTGGACAGACTCAACAACCGTTCTGGCTTGGTTGCGATCAGATCCACGAAGGTATCAGCAATTTGTTGCCTTCCGAGTTGCAGAAATTCAGTCGGACACAAGCATTGACGAGTGGGCTCATGTTCCGTCTAGTCTAAATCCCGCCGATAAAGGTACCAAGTGGGAAAACGGCCCTTCTTTGATCCGGAAAATTCATGGTTCACTGGATCAACATTCCTACATCGGCTGAAGCATTTACCGATCCGCAGCAGGAAGTCAAAGCGATTCATCATCACGCGGCAGTTTGTGACTCGACAATAGATTTCACGAATTTTCCTCGCCTGGAAGATCTACTGAAAAGGTTAGCCTATGTGTATCACTTCGTTTATTGTTGTCAAAAGCGAAGAAGAAAGTCAACGGGATGTAGAATTGTTATATTAGAACAACGAGACTTCGAAGCCGCTGAAGCAAGTGTGTGGCGATTAGTGCAAAGACAGGAGTTCGCCTACGAAATCGAAGTCATTCGCAAGAACTCCGAGTTATCAGAGGAGAACAAGAAGCCGATGTGGCCTATTACTCTTACGATTTCGTGAATCTAGTGATAATTCCTAGAGAAACACACGTCAGAGTTAGGTCGTACGTAAGACCATTCACATTTACGGGTCTGGATTATTTTGGACGATTGATTGTAAAGCGAGGACGAATTATTGAAAAACGGTGGGTGGCACTTTTCACATGCTTAACTATACGCTCTGTGCATGTAGAGGTAGTCCACTCACTGTCGGCAGATTCCTGTAAAATGGCAATTCGCCGATTCGTTGCACGGAGAGGCGCTCCTCAGCAAATATACAGCGATAACGGGACCAATTTTCGAGGGGCAGCTCGCGAACTTGCAAACGAAATCAAGACTATCAATCGAAAATTAGCGTCCACGTTCACCAATGCAGAAACTGAGCGGGTTTTTAATCCTCCTTCTGCTCCACATATGGGCGGTGTGTGGGAGCGAAAGGTGCGTTCAATCAAAGATGCGTTTAAATCCCTTCACCATGCTCGTCACCTGAACGATGAGGAACTGATGACCTTTATGGCGCTAACACCACTTCAAGAATATCGGTGAATGAGGACTTTCCATTGAGAGTCATTTGGAAGATGATGCAACAGCTTTTAAACCAATTTTGGAAGCGGTGGATTCAAGGTTACCTCCCAACCATAGCTCGCAGGACCAAGTGGTTTAGCGACGTTCGTGCGCTTCAAAATGGAGATCCAGTGGTCATTGTAGACGAGACGGTTCGTAACGGATGGTTACGAGGTCGAATCACTAAAATCTACCCCGCGATGGACGGTCAGGTAAGGAAGGTTGACGTCCAAACGTCGTCTGGAGTGCTTCAAAGACCAACGATCAATGTAGCCTTGCTGGACATCATTGAGAGTAAGATCATTCAAGATGAAGGTATTACGGGTGGGGGTGTTGCGAAATGCGGGTATTAGGCCCTTTCGATCGGCTCTTCTTGAGTCGGCGCCGAAGAATATTGACGCGGCGCGTTAGTTAACTCCACACTGGCATATAAATGACACCCAGTGACTGTGCTATATGCTATATAGATAATCAGCTTGGATCTAATAGAGCCACATTTTATAGGCGATAATATCATCGGAAAGGAATTTTATATTTAAGGTTTCTATTTGAAATTACTTAAGATTACTTTATTTACATTATACCTATCTACATAACCTAATGAATCACTTATACATACCTATGACTAGCCTAATTAAACGGTTGTCTACTATCTACTGAGTAGGGAAACCTAACCTGCCTAAATTGTAACCTCGTTGGATTTATTGAAAAGTTAGGAAACTAATTTGTAAGTAATTCAATTATAATGAATTCAAGAATAAAGTAATTATGATTTTGCAGTCGAGTTGCGGAAAACCGAGCTTCGGAAAGTTTTTATGACACGCTAAGTACCGTAAACCGGGGTGACATTGATCACTTTTCGAAGTAATCATTACATATTTTTGGACGCAACACATTTTTTTCAAGCTTAATATTTTTAAACCATGTACTGATGTATGGAGAACAAGATTGGATGGTTTTACCTAAAATTGTCCGTTTGCAGCTATTTTTTCAAAAATGATTTCAAGTTGAAGTCCGTTTGCGTGTTCCGGGTTGACTTTGATAACCTGCATGTTCACCCACATTAAGTTATTGATGAAAATGTTTTTCATTCAAATGTTTGTTTAAACTAATTCTGGAAAGATACTTATTGTTAAATAGATGTTGATTAGTATTATATAAAGTATTTGAATGTACTGTAAAATTCGAGTAACCAAAATTCGCATAATTTGTGCCCAACTAAAATAAGATTCTGAAAACCTTTAAACCTGCTAAAATTGTTTTGTTTCAGTGTTTTATCAATGTACAAAAAGTTTCATCCATTTTAACACGTTGGAATATTGAACAATAAAAAAATGTTGCGAATTTTTGCTTAAAATAATTTGAAGTAATTGCCAACTAGTTTCACAAAAAAATGTATTAAAAATAAACAAGCTCTTAAAACTAAATTTAGCATATCCCAATATAAAGGAAAATAAAAACTCGCTTGTTATTTATTACTCTTGCTCAAATCAGAGATTTATTTGTTTTATAAAAAATAGACACTTTACGAAGCTTCGTAAAAATCAGGTAAAGTCGAATTTCGGTTTTTTGAAGTTTTTGTACCCAAAAACCGAACAATATCCTCAAAAAGTATAACAAATCAGTATTTTATAAGTTTAGAGTAAAAATCATTTCAAATTAAAATGATTCAGTAGACTATTCTAGTTTAATAAGCGATCTACGAAAAAAGTTTCGAGTGATCAAAGTCACCCCGATGATCAAAGTCACCCCGGTTTACGGTATTATAGTACCAGATCTCCGTTAAACGAATACCTTCGGCCTCGTTTCAGTCCAGTCCGAGATGCTATACCAAATTCGTTACTGATACTTTTTGCATGTATCAGGCAGCTAGCAGTTGGAAAATTGAATTCTGAGATGATTATGACGTTCATAGGTTTAGTTTTCGATAAAAATACACTGAAAAAAAGAAATCAGTTTGAACAAGAAAAAGTTTTTTTCAAATAACTTTTTTGCCTTAAAAGTGCCCAACTTGAATTTTTGATGGTAGGTAGGGAATATAATTACCTATCTTATTATATTATATTGTCTTCGAATTTATTAATTTTTCGTACTGACTGAAATACTATACTAACTTAAACCTATTTTCACTTTGAACATTTCTCTACTTAAGTTAAAGTCGAAATAAATAAAAAATAAAAACGCTATTGAAGAGCTGACAGCAAACATCCACCGGGTTATTCTGGCCGTACTGCGTGCGATGAGTAGAGCGCCGAAAGAAGTCCATTCTCCGCAGAGACCTACCAGGAACGTTGAAGTCCAGCTTAGCGAGAAGCAGAGGGCAGTCAATGTTGTCAGCGAGAAGATCGAACACAAAAAATCGCTGCAGAAAAACTCTCCTGTTTCGTAGCGTAGGCAGGTTGATAAGAGCACAACGATGCTCATACGGTGGTAGTTCAAATCGATTTCGCCAGGGAAGCCGTCGAAGGGCATACCGGACGAAGCTCTTTTGCACCCGTTGTATGCGATTAATGTGTACGGTGTGATACGGGGCCCAAACGATAACTCCATACTCTAGAATGCTGCGTACCAGACTGATGTATAGTGCCTTCAGGCAGTAGACGTCGTTGAAATCTTGGGTGTTTCGTTTGATGAGTCCTAGTACTGCAAAGGCTTTAGCAGTAACTGCATTGAAGTGTTCGATGAAACGTAGCTTACGGTCAAGTATAACACCAAGGTCCTTGATTGATGAAACTCGTTTTACTGGGGCAGCGCTCACTGCATACTCAAACGTAATTGGCGAGAGTATTCGTGTGAATGTGATTATGTTGCATTTCTGAATGTTTATAGTCATTCCGTTTCTATCACACCAACTCATGATCCTATCTATGTCCATCTGAAGTGCACAACAATCTACCACAGTTGTTATGATGCGATAAATTTTCAGATCATCTGCGTACATCACCTTGCACGATGTCAATTCGCTGCAAATGTCATTCACAAAGAGCACGAAGAGAAGAGGTCCAAGGTGACTTCCTTGAGGTACACCCGATGTGATGTCGAATGGGTCTGAAAGTACAGTTCCAAGTCGCACAGATGCACTGCGGTTTGTAAGGTACGAGAAGATCCAATTGGTCAGCCAGTCCGGAAATCCGATTCGCCTCAACTTTTCAACAGCTAGCTGATGAGGAAAGCGATCGAAGGCTTTAGAGAAATCTACATACACTGCATCAATTTGTTGTCGTTTCTCTAATTTATCAATCAGCGTTGACACATAGCTCATTAAGTTCGTCGTTGTTGCGCGCTTTCTAACAAACCCATGCTGATCTGTAGTGATGATGTGTTTTACTGCAGGGTAGAGAATATCTAACAGCATACTTTCAAAAACTTTTGGGAGGCAGCTCAGGATTGAAATTCCTCTGTAATTTATGACGTCATGGACGTTACCGGCTTTATGAATTGGTGTTATTAAAGCCTCCTTCCACTTGGCGGGAAAAATACTTTCACCGAGAGAGCGATTGAAAAGCATGGATATCGGTACATCTTGGAACATAATTTCATTCAAATCAAAGTTGGGATTTTTTGCAAATATAATTTTAATTTTTAAAATCGATTTTTTTCAGTGTAGGAGTCTATGAAGATTTTTTTCAATATTTTCATTCAAAAATTTGACTAATTTTGTGAAAATCACTCCTACAACATTTTTTTGTAGGATTTGTCATTTTTAGACTATAGTTGTCACGAAAAAAATGGGTAAAAAAGTTTTACCCTTTTCAAAACACAGTCTAGATCATTTTTGGAAAAACAAAGTATGCAAACTGGCTTTCATGACAAAGTTCTCATGTACAGAAAGTTTAATTAAAATCGGAGAGTGTGATGCCAGCATGTGTTCGATATGGCGCGAAATTCGTCAATTATAACATAATCACAGTTTAGATAAATTAAAAAGGCACAATCGCCCCACTAGGTGGATTAAAATAGGTTTTGACATTAAAAATGTCTTACTCCACTATCTGGGGCTCGGTGTCATTCTAAAATCTAAACTATCTCCCATGTAACGAAACTATGTAAGGTTTGCACGCTTATAACTCCGATATTACTGGATGGATTTTAATCATTCATACACCAACCGATTCAGAAACACCTAACTTAAATATTGGTAGTAATTTAATATCTCCCCAATAAAAGTAGACTTTTGGAAATTGGTAAAATTAAAAAGTTCACGAAAAACGGGAAAATTACCATTCGTGAGGCAGATTTCTCAGACACAGCCGTCAAGAGAGGGCAGCTTAGTTGCTCAATGAAACACGAAAAGTCATAAATAGAAGCAACGCACGTCCGTTTAAATCAGTTGTTGCTCTTATGCCATACGAGTGACGTCGTCTCCGGGCGATGCAATAAGCGCTATCGATTTTCGGTAACGTTGGCATTTGCACACACTCGCACCTAAGTGACTAAACCATATACGGTTAGTTTATAAATAGAGGTGACGCGTACCCGTTTGAATCAGTTTTTGTTCTTATGTCGAACGGGTAAGATCATGGTTGCAGCGTCTGGGCACTACAATAAGCGGTAAACGCTATGCATTTTCGGCAGCGGTGGCCGTGTGCGGATTTTTCGGGTACCAGCACGGTGTCACAGAATGATTTGCAAAGTGGATGGGCGGGGAGGTTTGGATTTAATTCAATACGGTGTGTGCTGCTTAAGAGTGTTGCGTTTGAAAAAAATATATTTATTTTTATGCATGCGTGTGCGTTGTAACTTTATAATCCATGTTTACGGCGCTTTGTAGCTGCGTAGGGTAAAGAGCCTATTGGTTTTCATGTTTCATATTTCGGTTATATGTTTTTGATCAGTAAGGCATCTGATAACGTGCTTCTGTAGTTATTGCATGGTTCAGCAGCGTAGTATTTTATATAGGAGAGTACACTCAGGTTTCTTTACGCGGATTTTGAAGTTTACGCGGTTTTCATTTACGCGTTTTTTTTAAATTTACGCGGTTTTCATTTACACGGCCTGTATCCCCTGCGTGAAAAATCTGAGTGTAATTGCATCGGAAACAATCACATTCCCAGCAGAACTTTTTGTTTTCTAATTTCAAACACTTTGTTTCGTACTGCACACAACGGAAAATTTTAAAATAGAACTTACCGTCCCAGCAGCAGTTGAAGCGGGTGTTCTTTTTCGATTCAAATTCAAGCCATGTCTTAAGGTTGCACAGAGAATGCGCAAAATTCGCAAACGAAAAAAGCAGTTTTTTTCCACACCGTATGTCAGATCTTCATAAAAATCAATCAGCAGTACTGTACTGTACAACATTCTACATACGCTGATTGATTTTTATGAAGATCTGACATACGGTGTGGAAAAAAACTGCTTTTTTCGTTTGCGCATTCTCTGTGCAACCTTAAGCGTAACTGGACTTAAAATTGTTTTCCCAATTTATCCAGTCAGAATATCTGTCCTACCCTATGTATTTAAAACACAGTTCTAATTGCGTTTTAAAGTATACAACAAATAGAACGGTTGGGTACACAAATTTAAATTTTAAAATTAATCTGTTTTAAAGTATGAAACAAACCGCTGTACTGAAGATATAATTATGTCAGTCCTATTACCACATAAAACACCTATATAACATAAAACGCTGCAGAATTGGTTTAATAATACAATGTTTACACTACAGAGTTATAACACGTTTTAATAATTAGCAACAAGAAAAATGTCACCAAGATAGCATAAAACCCCGTTTAAACTGGTAGTGCGAACGTTGCATAACAATGAAATTTATCAAATAATTTCATTTTTTCCACCACTAATCGATCAAGAAATACTTAAACTTAAGATTGTTTACTTAAGTTCATTAGTACATTATTGAAAATTTAAATGGAAAATGAAATTTCATATTTCATGGAGAATCTGCATATTTCCGTTGGCGGGCGTGGGCTTCCTCATCACAGCTCTCAATATGGAACTTTTCTTTTGAATATATTTTCTGGACAGACCAGCCTATTTTTACTAGATGGATCAGCCAAATAATGCCAATCACCTAGTGAGATACTTGATTAATTAATAGATTACCGTTAAAAGACCTTCAATAAATTATGTTTTGATGGGGAGGGTATATAGCAAATTGTAATATATGAAAACAGGCGAGTGAACAAGAACGTGAGTCGATATGTGTGATAGACAAAATTCATTTGCACGCTCTTGAAAAAAGCTACATTTTTAATGTCACCGTGGTCGTGTCCTGTACACAACCCTTTAAATTTTTTTATCTAGATAGTTTCTTGGAAAAATAATCAGAAACTACCAATCGAACGGATGCACATGAAACACTTCATCCATTCACCCTTTTGTCCACGTTTTTTCCACTTTTAATTTTAACGACCCTTTTAAATTGGTGGCAGAGAAAAAAAAGTTATTGATCCAATTTCAAAAATGTTATTGATCCAGTTTATTTATTTAATTTATATTAATTTATTTAACGACAGTGCTTATGGACCCAATTGCCTTATCAGTTACTACTAATTGAATAATATTTTAACGATTAAATTTGTTGGAGAGGAGATACATCTGTAAATAATTCAATTATTAAACAAAGTAGATTTTTTTCAAAAAGAATTTGTTTATATTAAATAACGTAGAGGACGCGAAGTGAATATATTTTCTAATTCATT
This sequence comes from Topomyia yanbarensis, assembly GCF_030247195.1. Classification (NCBI taxonomy): domain Eukaryota; kingdom Metazoa; phylum Arthropoda; class Insecta; order Diptera; family Culicidae; genus Topomyia; species Topomyia yanbarensis. The sequence goes on from NC_080671.1 coordinate 337,205,508, forward strand.
GTAGGGTTGTTTTCGTGCATTTTTTGCATAAAATACGTTCAAATTTATAAATATAAGTGCGGAGCCGGACCTCCGTTCGGCCCCGGTTGCCGATTGAATTCCCGTTAATTTTAGTACGTATTACCAAAACCATCGTGGGCGCTTCAATGCATCTGTAATCAATTCAATGACTTTGCCAACCATCATAACACGTAAAACTGGGTCGCAGGAGAACTCAAAGCCACACCAAAAATAACATTGAAAAAAATTCACTCATTCTCCTCAATTGAACTGATATCTCAATCTCACACATGTTTCTAGCACACTGTCGCTTGTGATCTTCAGTGACATGGAACTCAGTGTCGTCATTCCCCGAAGAAGCTCACTAACACAGAAATCACAGTAGCTATCAACAGTTTTCCCCAATCTCCAACGGTGACAACAAGAGAAAATGAGTGCTTCGGAGAAAAAAGTATCCCATTCTAACGTACTCTTCCTCACAGTTTAGCGCCGATGCCGGATCAGGAAGCCGAAAAAAGCATGTGAATTGTTCATAGCGGAAGCAACAAAATGCACTGATCTGGCACTGGCAGTGAGAGCGCGCAACAAAAAAAAATGAAACGAACGTCCTTGTAATCCGAGAACATGGATGAACCAGGCTGTATGGCTGCATGGGCGAGGGCGTGCGGTGACGACGACGATGATGATGATGCTGCTGCTGCCTCCGACCGTGTTGCTGCACGCGCATCACTTTCGCACACGCGTCCGATTTTTTCGGTTGCTTCTCGTGCTGCACAGAAGGAGTCGAGAGAAGGGTTTTTTTCGCCGAAAACATGCAAGGATTGTGGCAAGGAAAAAAAAAGTTTGATTAAAAAATCAATAACGGCAGACAGAGAAGGTCGGTAAAGGTTTTGTGCATTGCTTAAGCGGGAATTAAGCTGATATGAATTTGTATGTGGCTTGATTTGTTGGTAAAGATTTATCAATTATGATTGCAGTATTAAGATTAATTATAATTTGTTCTATATTTTTAAGGTTAGCTGAATTACCGTCGAAGAAGTTCTCTGTTTTGTGCCCAAGAAAAGTTCCTCAAATTTTGCTCCTCTCATCCGTAGTTTCTCCTTTCCCTTTCCAATTTGTATCGAACCGCAACTGAACAAATCAATCTGCCCGCCTCCGGCCACCTTTCCGGGGGTTGTTCAATTCACAGCAAAATGTTCTAATTTCACGGCTTCTAGTGTTCGTTCCATTTGTGCATCATTCGTATGGTTTGACGTAGTACTTTGGCGGACTGATGCACCGCACCAACAGCGGCGACGGCAATCCACACGGATGCAACATGTGTTTTCTCTCCATGCATGCGTGAAAACTGATCCCCGACGACGACACAAAACGCCCTCCAAATGAACGATTTTCCCACACTCTGAGCCTAGTCATAAATTCCAGAAGCATAAGAACATACGATGGTACGTACTCGCGCGGTTGTGGGAGGCCGAAGAGAGGTGCGATGGCAGGGAAGATGAAATACAGATCGACCCGAAGACGAACCCCGGCTGCAAGGTTTACAAATCGGTAAAACCACAAGTGTTGATCATAATCTTTTTCTATCTCCTTCGGCTGTTATCTTTATGATGGGATAATTTGGCCCAAGGAAAGAGATCTGTGCGTAAGGATGGTTACGTTTGCTTAAAGAATCCTTGCGATGGGAATTATGCTCTGAATTCGAAGAGAAGTAATAAATTAGTGAATGTTATGCTTGTGCGTTTTTCTTCCTGACAAATTTAGTAGGCATAAAATAATTTTGTGTAGTTTATTTGAACATATCCTTATCCATGTGTTGGTGATATAGTATTTTAAAATGATTGATTTTGACATATTTTATGACTTTTATCAAGACAAACAGCGCATTTGGGGTGCGGATTGATTTTATTTGATGTGTCCTGAGCCCGAACAAGGCTTTTCGAACAATATTTCCCCTGCAGATGCCTTGCTAGGACACATTTTCAGGTATCTACCTCCAGGCTACCATTTTAATAATCTGCAGCTGATATCTCCTGTTAATCCCTTTGTGTAGCTCAATTTGGGTCACTTAGAGGCACGCGAATACCTCCCCTTGGACATGCCGAAGGTGATCCCCGGTGTAGCGGCAATCCAGGTGAAATCGACGATCGCCGCAGGTGGTGATGTTCTTTACCGGCAAGAACGGGACTTTTCACCTTTGCTCCAGTTCCTGATGCGAATGCAGCACTCTGTGCCTCCTGCAAGATTTATAACGCGAATATGCATTACGCGTTAGGTCAGACCATCGGAAAACATGTGTGAAACATATTCGCATTGCACTGCCGGCATCGCCGCGCCCGGCAACTTAATTGCGGTTCGTCGTCAGAGCATTTTTTTCGCTGTGTTTTCCCTGTCAAGAAATTGAAAATATTAATGGCTTTGGCAGAAATTTTATCATCGCCGCAAAGTTGTAAAAGGGCTTAAAAGATGTTCCTTTACGAATGCAGCAAGTCCATTTACTTTGATGAGTCCTAATTTGACCACAGTTGTTTTTTTTTTATTTTGGTTTTCAGACACCAGAAGATCATAAAATGTAGGCTAAGTGATTACCGAATACAACCTGCTTGAGATATTTGGACCCTTAAGGGACAAGAGATTATCCTTCCGAAGACAGCAGTGTCATGTCATTTCAAATGCAGATTGTCTCATTGTTAAATTATGATGGCTCCGAGGTTGACAGAACTACATAGCATGCAACCTGGGACCTCACTTACGGTCAATCACTTATTGTACAGAAACTAATATCCTTACCAACCTGTGGTAGCTTACGGTGGTGTACTTGAGGATGAATTTTGGTGTTTGAAACTAGAATGTTTAAAATAAGGTAAAACCTAAATTTTAGCTGAATGACATTAGAGTTTTTGGCCCACTGGCAGCGCAATTTGGATATGGACTTTAATTTTTGTTTAGTTTAGGAGTTGTTCAAAAGTTTTTTGGATGTATAAGCAATGCACACCTAAGCTACTCTCCTGAAAACCAGTCTTTTTAGCAAAAAAAATAAGGTTGACAATTTTCAGAGTGATGGTATAATCTTTCTAGAAGAAAGGTGAAAATGTACAAAGCAGTCAATTTTCGTGAAATTTATTTTCGAGATTACAACACGATTCATGTATTTTAAAGACATCTGTGTGTGTGTTTTATAGTAAGGTTTAAAAAGTTTCAAAAGCCTGGCCTGTAGTGAATTGGCACTGTGTGGGACTCACGACTCACTTTCGTGCCCAACAACTAAAACACTCCTCACTCCTTTTTCAGCCTTCTTCTCCACGGAACTACATCACTACTTTTTCGTATTACATCGTGAGGAGAGGGGGCTCGTGGTGCTTTCGTCGCACCTCTTTTTTCTGCTCTATCTTGGAGCCTCACATGGTCCATGGAATGGCTCGATCTTTGAGCTGCTATTTAACATTCGATTCTTTTCTTGCTTATTCCACCTATTATGTCGCCATTTAGCTCTTGTCCCCGTGAGCCGTTTGGATGCTGATTCCATGAGCCATTTAACTCCTGTTTTCGTGGGTCATTCAGCTTCCAGCTTTATCACGATCTACTCGGATGGTCCCCGACGATGAACTCACCCTACTCCGACTGAGAGTTCTCCGACAGAGTAATTTCTCCCGACACTGACACTTGCTTCCTTGAGCCATTTAGCTCCCAGCTTTAACGAGATCTACTAGGATATTATCCTGCGCTGGATGACACTATTCCGACTGAGAGTTCCCCGGCAGCGGAATTTTTCTCGGTACCGCTGTCTGTTTCGTGAACCAACTAGCGCCCATTTGTGTCACGATAGTACACGGCACTGAATCTACCCTACTGTGAACTCCCCGGTGGTAGATTTCTCACGATACCAATGTTCGTTTCTGTGAGCCATGTAGCTCCCCGCTTCGTCCCGATCTGCTCGATCTAGTCCCCGGCGTAGGCCCTAGCCTAGGTTTACTGTCACCCCAATGAACCACTGCTAGCTATTAGATGCGATTTACTCTTCCTAATCTCCGGTGGTGAATCTAGGCTACTTAAGAGTTACATGGTAGGGTGTCGAGGTCGGTCCGGCTATTTCGGTGAAATCTGACGTCCGGTTCACTGGCGCCCGATAACCCGAACCGGTGGTACGTTCCGTAATACTCAACTGGTCGTCGGTGGTGAACCTAGTCTACACCTACAGAGAGATCTCCGGCAGCGTAATTTCTCCCTAAACCCGAATTGTGATTTCACGGTGGTTTTATAGCCGACGGCGCTACTTTGTTGGTCCACTCGCCACTTTCTCTGCAGCTCGGAGAGTATATTCCAAACCACTCTGCTTACAGTATTCCAGATATGCGCGTCGTGGCACTTCTCTTCGACCATATTGTCAATTTTCACACCAGACGTAGCTTCGAACTCCTTCGAACCTCTTCGAACCTAGGGCATTCAAAGACCACGTGTTCCAGTGTCTTTTGCACGTTCACACACTCCGAGCAAATGGGTGACGAAGTATGGCCAAACCGATACAAGTACTTTCGGAAGCATCCATGCCCACACAAAAACTGCGTCAAATGGACGTTCACCTCTCCATGCTTCCTATGCACCCAAGCCGACACATTTGGGATGAGTCGATGGGTCCTCCTTCCTTTCTCCGCGTTGTCGCACTCTTGCAGCGACTTAGCCAACGAGTCCGTTCGGTCCAGTCTCTTTGCATTTCGTGCATTACTTCGCTGGTAGCATTCCACGTCCTCAGCCAGAGTGATGCAGATGGGGAACATCCCAGCAATTACGCATACCGCCTCCGACGATATCGTTCTTTGCGCACTCGCGACACGAACAGCCATTAAGCGAAACGTACTTGTCAACTTTTCCGGTTCCACCGTGAGTTTGCAGTGCAGCAGCCCAAGCAGAAACGCCATACCTCAGTATTGAAGATGAGACATATGCCAGGAGACATCTCATGCCGCATTTAACTCCTCCGATGTTTAGCATGGTCCTTGCCAATACGTAAGTTGTCCTCGCAGCCTTCTTGCGTACACAGTCGACATGGCTGTTGTAATTTAACCGTTCGTCAACATTCACACCCTGGTGCATCAGTGCACGCATCGATGGGATGGATTTTCTGCCGACGCTGATCACAACACGCTGGTTTTTTTTCGGCTTCTGAGACCAGCACTACCTCCGTCTTGTGGTGAGCCAGCTGCAACTTGACATCCAGGTTTCCTTACTTACCTTACCGTTCAGGCTAGAGCTTTGTTGTCTCTTATTGTATGCAGAAGCCGTCTCCGTCTCCACTCGGTCCATTGCTGCTTTTCGCCAGCCTCGCAGTCTTCGATGGGTCCGCTGGTCATCCCCTATCTGGTCGATCAACCGTGCTCGCTGTGCGCCCCGTCTTCTTGTTCCTGTAGGATCGCCCTCAAGAACCATCTTCACCGGGTCGTCATTCGACGTGTCCAGCCCACCTTTGTCGCAAATGACCTATTTTTGCGGTATGCGCGATGGATAGTTCTTTCAGCAGCTGACACAACTCATGGTTCATTCGCTTGCGCCACGTTCCGTCTTCCATCTACACGCCACCATAGATGGTACGCAACACCTTTCGTTCGAAAATTCCAAGGGCGCATTGGTCCTCCACGAGCATAGTCCAGGTCTCGTGGCCGAGGACCACCGCTCTAATCAGCATATTGTAGATAATCAATTTCGCGCGGCGGTTAATTTTGTTCGACCGGAGCGTCCTCCGGAGTCCAAAGGCACGATTTCCCGCCAAGATCCGTCTCTGAATTTCTCTGCTGGTTTCATTGTCGGTGGTTACCAGTAAGCCCAAATACATGAATTCGTCGACCATCTCGATTTCGTCACCGTCAATCCGGACTCGGGATGGGAGGTTCACATTGTCGTCTCTAGAACCTCTTCCTCTCATGTATTTTGTCTTCGAAACATTGATGGCAAGTCCAATCCTGCTGGCTTCAGCCTTCAGTCTGATGTACGTTGCCGACATCGCTTCAAAATTCCATGACATTATGTCAATGTCGTCGGCGAAGCCAAGAAGCTGGATAGACTTCCTGAAGATCGTACCAGCCGTGTCTATCCCCACTCTCCTTATTACTCCTTCTAACGCAACATTGAACAGCAGGCTCGATAGACCGATTCCGTAACTCTCTTCAAGATTCAAAGGGACTCGAGAGTGTCCCTGATACTCGAACAACGCACATCGCCCGATCCATCGTCGCTTTGACTAATCGTGTTAGCTTATCCAGAAAACCGTATTCGTGCATTATCTGCCATAGCTGATCTTGATCGATTGTGTCATATGCCGATTTGAAATCAATGAACAAATGATGTGTGGGCACGTTATATTCGCGGCACTTCTGCAGGACCTGCCGAATCGCGAATATTTGGTCCGTGGTGGCGCGGGAACCTACAAATCCCGCTTGGTTGTGTCCCACCAACTCCCTTGCAAATAGTGACAACCGACGGCAAAGAATTTTGGAGAGGACCTTGTAGGCGGTAGTGTGATCGCGCGGTAGTTACAGCAATTCAACTTGTCACCCTTTTTGTAGATTGGGCAAACGACACCCTCCATCCACTCCTCCGGAAGAGTCTCCTCTTCACAAATTTTGGCGATTACCCAGTGCAGCGCTCTAGCCAGTGTTTCACCACCGTAATTTAAAAACTCGCTGGGTAGTTGATCTACACCGGCAGCTTTGTTATTTATCAACCGACCGATCTCCTTCTTGACTTCTTGGAGATCAGGGGTCGGCAGCCTATCGTCTTCTGCGCGTGTTCCAAGATCTGTTGCCATACCGCCTTCGTCCTCTGCTGCTACACCGTTGAGGTGCTCGTCATAGTACTGCTTCCACTTCTTAATCACCTCACACTCGTTTGTAAGAAGGTTGCCGTCTAAGTCCCTGTACATATCGGCTTGCAGAACGTAGCCTTTGCGTGAACTGTTCAGTTTCTCATAGAACTTCCGTGTGTCGTTTACGTGGTACAGTTATTCCATCGCTTCGCGATCTCGTTCCTTCTGTTGGCGCTTCTTTCTCCGGAAGACCGAGGTTTGCCTGTTCCGTGCTTGTTTGTATTGCTCCACATTCTGTCTCGTTTCTGCTGCAGCATCATCGCCCGTGCTGCATTCTTCTCCTCTATTAACTGCTTACATTCGTCATCGAACCAGTTTTTTTCTCGATTCGGAATCGCTGTATTCTGTACCTAGTGCAGCTATAGCAGTACTTCTTATGGCGGAACGGATCTCCCTCCAGCCATCTTCAATAGTAGCTGCGCCTAGCTGTTCTTCTGTGGGTAGTGCTGCTTCCAGCCGCTGTGCGTAGTCTTGGGCAACCCCGGCGTCCCACAGTTGCGCGATGTTGGGCCTTGGCGTCCGACTACGACAAGTGTTGTGCACCGTCGAGAGATTTGAGCGCATGCATACTGTAACTAGGTAACGGTCCGAATCGATATGCGCACTGCGGTAGGTACGAACGTTGGTGATATCAGAGAAGAATCACCCGTCGAATAGAACGTGATCGATTTGGTTTTCGGTACGTTGGTCAGGTGATCTCCAGGTGGTTTTGTGGATATCTTTGGCAGATGTCATTCGATACGGTATGCAAGTTGTTTGGCCGGATTACCGGTCTAAACATTACCTCCCGTCCTACCTGAGCGTTCAAATTACTTATGACGATTTTCACGTCCCGTTGCGAACAGACATCGTACACCTCCTCCAGCTTCGCATAGAACACTTGCTTCTCGTCGTCGGGTCCCCCATCGTGTGGGCAGTGTACGTTGATGATGCTGTAGTTGAAGAAACGGCCTTTGTTCTTCAACTTAAACACCCTTGCGTTGATCGGAGTCTATCCAATCACGCGTTGACGCATACAGGTTTCCACGATGTCTATTGTCCCTGCCGTCAACATCTCTACTTCCTCAAGGACTTACCGGTTATCGTCAGGACAACGTCATCTGCTAAGCCGACGATCTTGACTCTTCTGTGCAGTTGCAGTCGTAATACTCCGTTGTACATTATATTCCAGAGCATTGTGCCGAGTATAGAGCCCTGAGGTACTCCAGCCGTGACCCTAATAGACATCTTCCTTATGTCCGTCTCGTGGACGAGTACTCGGTTCTGAAAGTAACATTTCAGAACATTACACAAATAATCCGGGACCCGCATTCTGTGCAGCGCAACAGCGATAGTCACCCAGCTGTCATTGTTGGACGCGTTGTTCACGACGATCGTAAGCACGTCGCAGCAGTAGCGATTACCCGTTCTCTTTTGCCTCAATGCTTTCTACGCACTCGCCATGATTGTGCGGTTGGCGTCCACCGTCGAGATTCCTTTCCGGAATCCGAACTCGCTCTGCGATGGTCCGTTTTCACTTTCAACGTAGCTCGTCAGCCTGTTGAAGATTACCTTTTCCAGAAATTTAGGCCGATACGATACTGGATCATCCTACTGGCTTCTGGATCATTCATCTATCCGGGAAGTAGCCTTCGTTCATGCATTTCTGTAGAACTATCCTGAACATGTCTGGAGCCGCCAGGCTTGCAGTCATCAGTGCCATGTATGGGATACTGTGCGCACCGGGAGCTTTTTCCGCATTCAGCCCTCTTGCCTTAATAAAGAGCTCGTCGTTGGAGACTCTATTGCTACCAGCATTTCCACCGTCTGCATCGACGTACAGTGTAGGTGGCCATCCCGATCAGAAAGAAATAACAAAATTATTACAGACTGAGTTACTTTGTTTTGGTAACAAGTTGTGTTATAACTTTGGTCTCGTTAGTTGGTAAAATAACAGAAAACATAACAGAAATTCTTCTAGTATATATCAAAAATATAACAACCTGTGATAGGTTTCTATCAGAATTATAACAAATTTTGTTAGGTTCCTCCACGGCCAAATAGCTTTTATTACCTATTGTATAGTATCAACGAATTTAGCGTGCAAGTCTAAAAATAGAATAGAATAGAAAAATATAACATACATTAAGGCGTTTTTCGTTTGGAAGCAAAAAGCTTCATGTAGCAAAAGCTTTTTATAGGTTTGTCAAATGATTGCATACATGCTGGCTGATTGTTAATTATGAATATACAACACGCTGATTGTTATTTGTGGATATAGCGATTTGAACCTGGGTATTCTGAGTTTTATGGGGATGTTTCCTGCATGAACCAACGACGTTGCTTTCGACCGATGTTTAATGTTAGCATAATATTCTACGCATTCGTCAAGGGCAAAATGATTATAGATGCAGAAGATGTTTTCAGAACGCACACATTGAACTTTGCCAAATCCTAATGACTGTTTGTTTTCCTTGTATAATACGCTTTGTTTTCATAAAGTTTTACTCACTACTACAGCTGCCTTATTACGATAGACTGAATAGCTTTATAATATCTTTTCAGATTAGGAATGTGGGGCTATTTTTAGATTCTGAATAGTGCGCTTCGGTGCTTTTCTTGTACGTTAACATGATTTACACGATTTTTAGAAATAATGTCGATGCGATATGGTAACATTGAACGGATAATTTACCTACATAATTTAACGGAGAATACGACAAATTTTACTTACGATTCCGAATAGATTCAAAGAAACAAATACTAAAGTTTTGAGGTTTGCATTTTGTGATTTCAAGTAAAGTCGCTTTCGGGGTTTTGTTATTGGCATTTTTAATATGGGGAAGATTAAGCAAACCAGTACAATTATCTCACATCTAATAAAAACGCAGAAATACAATTTTTACAATAGTTCAATCTATCAACTGCGAATATTATAACAGATAATCATAAAATTCGAGAAATTGTTGAGGATTCTTCGGTGTGACGAATTTTGGAATATTTCATGTTTTCTAAAATACATTTTCTTTTCCAAATTTTATTTAGTTTTAAGGAGGAAATTATTCAACATTTTTACATTAAAGTTTTTAGCTATTTCAAGCACTATCTAAAACACATATTTAAATTGTAACAGCAAACAATAATACCAGCTGGGATATGTATATTAGAGTGGGACATGGTTATATGAAAAAAATAAAATTTTGCTCCGAGTAACTTTTTGGGTCCCATTTAGCTCCCAGAAGAACTCTGCACATTTTTAGCTCGATCGGTGAAACTATATTTTTGCGCCCACGGTTTAAAGTGTACATGGGATTTCGTATGGGGAAATCGTCTTTTGCAAATTAATTCTTTCAAGAATCACCCGTTACCTCCTAAAAATAAGTAGATGTCTTATTTTAATAGGAAATTTGTCAAGGAAGCAAAGTCTAGAAGACCGCGAAACGATGTGATGCTTGTAGAAAAAGTTATTAAGCAAAAGCCGATTGATGCCACAATATTTACAAATTTTTTAACTTTCTCTCATTATGTACAAAAGAAGCTTCAATTTATCCCTCAAAACTCTTGCGAAGTGGCCAAACAGTATAGATTAATGATTTATACACATTATGAGAAGATTAAAACAAAATTTCGTTTAATTAGACAACCAACAGCAGTGGTGCTAGAAAACATGAATATTTTATTAATCGTCAGAGCATCAATCGGTTTCTCCTTAATAACTTTTTTCTCAAGCGTCAGATCGTTTCCTGGTTTTCGAGACTTTGTTTCTTTGTCAAATTTTCTATAAAAACTCCATAACGATTTATTTTTAGGAAGTAATGGGCGACTCCTAAAGGAATTATTTTGTGAATGTTAATTTTCCCATACAAAATCCCATGTAAACTTTAAACAGTGGGCGCAAAAATATAGTTTCAGGGATCGAACTAAGAATTTGCACCAAATAGGACCAAAATGGGACCTAAAAAGTTGTTCGGAGCTTGAATCTATTTTTGACCCACTCTAGTATATATTCAGAGATTTCTAGGCCATTTTGAAATATTGATAGCTTTATGCAGCATATTACTCTTTCAACAATTTGAACAGGTCGCATTATTCCTTTTTTTAACTTTCTACAAAATGAATCAAGTATCTTGATTAATACGAAAATTTGTTAGTTCGATGTTTTTTTTAAACGAACGAAGCACCATTGAATACAACGGAAACATTAGTACATATGCACATTCAAAGTAATTGTCAGTTCATTGTAAATGTCAAACTGTCTTAGGTGGAATGAAAAGATACAACAATCTCAAACTCAACTATTTTTATGCGGGGGTTTAACTAAAAAATTTACAATTTACAATGGTAATTCGGAGATCGCACAAAATCAGATACCCACAAACTGGACAAGTTTCGGTTGTTTACGAAAAACCCGCATAAATTGGTAAAATCGGACTGAAGATCCTCGAAGGTCCTCCAAATTCATAATGGTATTGTGGAAATCAGTATATATCAAACAGTTTTTTAAGTTCTGTGAATTCGTTTTCGCAATATGCACAATTAATTAAAAGAAAATTAATTGACTAAACCATAACAAATAGTTTAAAAATGCTTTTTTATTTGAATCCGCGTTTCTTTATTTCATCTGGAGTGCTTGATACTTCCTGCATCTTCTTTAAAATAAGTTTTATATGAAAATTATAATCTTTAGAATAGCTTGTTGATAACTTTACGATTCCAAAACTTTTTGAATGAAGGCTTCAACATTGAAATCATATGCCACATATTCGAAATTGTGTGTCAGACGAGTGTCTCAGAAAATAGGCATTCTCTTAATCAAAATGCAACCAAGTAAGTTAAACACCTTACTTTCAAGTTTTCCGACCACTTGAATCTAAAACTTATCTATTCTCAAAATCATGGAACTTTGAATATCCATGTGGAAAACGCAAGTATAAGGAAATCATTAAAAGCTTCGAAAATTTGCTTTAAAAAGTTGAATAAATACGCATAAAAAGAGACTTCAGGGTATTAGCAAATAGCCAGTCATTTGTGTAATATAACAATCATTTACAGTTGATTGATTGATTTGTTTATTGGGGCTTTAACCAACTGGGCATTTGCCCGATTTACAGTTAGCGATCAATGATAATTGTGAAAGAATATGTAATATATTATAACATTATCGTCATATGCGTACATTAAAATTTTATTAGCAGTTCAATGATATCACCAGAAGATATAGTCTTGGTATAAGTTTGCTTGCCTTGCTGATTGATATATCACAAAAATAACACAGTGAGTAATAAATATCAACATGAGATATAAATTTGATAGTTTTCTGTTATGTCGTTCTGATCGGGATGCGGTTGGGTCATGCTTCGGAAAAAGACCCTCCACGATAATCTTCATTTCATCAGCGCACATTTCGAATAGCGTCGTTGGACCCTTGATCCTGGTCAACACGACCCGGTAAGCATTGTTCCAGCGGTTAGCGTCTATTTCTCTGCACAGCTCCCTGTAGTATGTGGACTTGCTTAGCATCCCGATCAGAACATCATAACAGAAAACTATCAAATTTATATCTCATGTTGATATTTATTACTCTCTGTGTTATCTTTATGATATACCGATCAGGAATGCAAGAAAACTTATATCAAGATTATATCTTCTGGTGCTATCATTGGATTAATAATATGATATTAATGTACGCATACAACGATGATGTTACAGTAAGTACAGTCTTTTTAAAGCGAATTTTCGAAGCTTTTGATTTTTTTATTTGGATTTTCAAAATTCCGCATTTTGAGTATAGACATGTTTTAGATGCAAGTGGTCGGAGAATTTGTCAGTGAGGTGTTTGATTGACTTACTTGGTTTCAGTTGGATTAAGAGATGACATTTCCTATTTTCTGAGACAGTCTTCTGACAAATAATTTCGAGTAGAAGGCGTATGATTTAAATGTTAAAGCCATTATTATAAAAAGCTTTGAAATCGTGAAGTTATCAAAGAGCGTTTTTATAATGATTATAATTTTCCTATAAAATTTATTTCGAAGAATATGCAGGAAATATCAAGCAGTCCAAATGAAAAAAACGCGAATTGAAATCAAATTGTACTGGTTTATTTAGTCTTTCCCATATCAAAAATGCCAATAACAAATCCCTAAAAGAGATTTATTTTGAAACCTTAAAATTCATTCGTTGCTTTGAATCTATGCGAAATCCTAAGTAAGATTTGTTGTATTCTTCGTGAAACAATTTATGTTAAATATCCGCTCAATGTTACCATGTCGCATCGACATTATTTCTAAAAACCATGTAAAACACGTTAACGTACAAGAGAAGCGCCAAAGCGCACTATTTAGCAGAGTCGGAAAATGTTTCTTGCCATACCACTAGCACTTTGCGAAATCGATAATGAGACAACGGGCTAGGACAAAGCAAGCATGTAGCAGCGCGTTTTCTTTATTCTCTCCGCACGCTCGTTTTCGCTTTGAGACTCATAATGATATTGGTAACTTCGATATTGACCTTACTGCTGGGGAAACGAAAATATACTAACAATGATTTGTCGATGCTCGATTCTGTAGATTTGCAAGCTAATGATGATATTGTAAGACGGAAGCCTGATCGGTGTGCATATTTCTCATTTTAACTATGTTCTAGTTGCATTATTAGATGCACATTGCATTAATTTCATTTAATGAATGAGAATCGCAAATTACTGACCATGCATCAAAACGAAATTTAAATTCGGATTGTCATAGCAAAAACGAAAGTCGCTGCTGCTGCTACTCGTTTTCGTAGAATCGAGAGAGGAGGGGACATCGCCTTTATTGTTTTATTTTTTCATGCATTTAGCGACGAAAGAGGCAAGGAAAGGACGAAGATGAATTCTCTGAATTTCGTCGTTCATTGAATAGGTATGAGAATTTTAGGCTCTGCTATTTAGAATCTAAAAATAGCCCCTCTTTCCTAATCTGAAAAGATATTATGAAGCTATTTAGTCTATCGTCATACAGGCAGCCGTATTAGTGACTGAAACTGAATAAAAACAAAGCGTATGACACCAGGAAAACAAACAGCACTTAGGCTTGGGCAAGGTTCAATGTGTGCGTTCAGGAAACGTCTTCTGCATCTATAATCGTTTTGCCCTTGACGGATGCGTGGAATATTATGCTAACATTAAACCTCAGTCGAAATCAACGTCGTTGGTTCATGTAGGAAACTTCCCCATCAAACTCAGAATACCCAGGTTCAAAGCGGCAATATCGACAAATAATAATCTGCTTGTCATATACTCACAATAACAATCAGCCAGCAGGTATGCAATCATTTGGCAATGCTATAAAAGCTTTTGCTGCAGGAAGCTTTTTGCTTCAAAGCAAAAAGCGCCCAAATGCATGCTTTATTTTTCTCGTATTCTATTTTTAGACGTGCACGCTAAAATCATTGATATTATACAATAAGTAATACAAGCTATGTTGGGATCAGTTATGCTATCTCAAGTTGTTATGATCGTGTTATATTGCTATCAACATTTGTTATAAATGTGATATTCGTAGACAATTTTTTGTTAGAATTTTTGTTATTTTAACACCTAACGGTTTCTACTTTATAACAAAATTTGATAGGAAATTTTTCGTAACAAAATATCAGCATGAGTTATAATTGTGTTATTTCCTTCTGGTCGGGATTATCTCACGTTTAGAAGCGTCCCTGGCCACCCGGAATGTAACCTTACACTTCTCTAACTGCCTCAGATCTTGCTCTTTGAATGCGTCTTCTGGCTTTTAGGCAGGCAGCCTGGAGGATGCTGAGCCTTTTGTTTTAGTAGTACGCCGGACGCCGGTAGTTCCTCGGCTTTATTTTTCTTGGCATTGTTACATCACATGTCCTCGCTACTGTTTCCGACAGCTCGTCGGCGCTCGGAATTGGAGTGACGCTGGCAGCACGAAGTGCTTCCACAAGAAGGTCCTTGTCGAAGTCCTTTATTTTCCTCTTCGCTCGCCAGTCCTCACTCTCGGCTTTACAATACAAAACCGTGGATCAGTGATGTAGTGGCCCGCAGTCTCTAGAAACGTGCCCCTTTCCTCTGAATTTGCAGACGTTCCTTCACAGTGCAGACTTGCTCGGGCCCTTTTAGTTCCTTGCCTGATGCCCGAGGTCAAAGCACCTGAAGCATCGCTCCATCTGCTTGGTAACTCAGGGAGCGACTCTCAGCGACCACATCGACCATCCGACTTTTATCTTACCGGTCTCCGCCAGCTTGCTGGCAGCTGCCACCGGTAGTCGAATCAACGCCGTTTGAGTGCCTCTATATAATTTCCAAATCCGAATAGTCACCGGTACGTCCAGTTTGCGCTGTTCGATCAGTGTACGCTTCAGTTCTTCTACGGTAGTTTTTTTGTCTAGACGCAACGAGCTTAGAGTAGGTCAGATGCTTGACGGAAGGACTCTTCAGCACGAAGATCATCTCGTCCTTCTGAGTGCGCCTCGTTTAAACAACATTCTCTCCCAACTTCTTCAGCTCTGGGTTCTCTCTTACTTTCTTAAGAAGAGCGGCGTAGGACGGGGCTTGGATGATCAGTGCATCACCTTTGTACCTCTCCCGAGGAGGCTTGCATTTCTCATTCCTTCCCTGTTCTTTGTTATTTTCTTCCTTTTGTTTCCATTCCTTCCGCTTTGCCTGCTAGCTTCCCACGATGCGCGTGAGTCGCTGGTGCCCTCCAGCTCGCTCTTTTCCGGGTCCTCTGATTCCCCCGACGTAGCCCGCACTCTTTTGTCCGAGTGAGTATTGTTGTGACTCTTCGGTGTCACCTCAATTTCTGCCGTCGCTTGTTCTGTGGTTTCCGTCAGAACTTTTTTTGGTTAATTGAACTCTCATCAAGAGCGCCTACTGCTCGCGTTCAGCAGCAGTTACGGCCGATTTATTACTCGTCACTAGCTGCTGCTCACCTTGGTGTGCACAATGTGCTAGTCCTTTACGAACTCATAGAGCTCGTTGATTTTTTCCTAACCTCCTGCGCTGCTCGATCAGTGTACGCCTCAGTTCTTCTCCGGTAGTTTTCTTGTCTAGACGCAACGAGCTCAGAGTAGGTCAGATGCTTGACGGAAGGATTCTTCAGCACGAAGATCATCTCGCCCTTCTGAGTGCGCCTCGTTTAAACAACATTCTCTCCCAACTCCTTCAGCTCTGGGTCCTCTCTCACTTTCTTAAGAAGAGCGGCGTAGGACGGGGCTTCGATGATCAGTGCAACATCTTTGTACCTCTTCCGAGGAGGCTTGCATTTCTCATTCTTCCCCTGTTCCGTGTTATTTTCTTTCTTTTGTTTCCATTCCTTCCACTTTGCCTGCTGGCTTCCCACGGTGCGCGTGAGTCGCTGGTACCCTCCAGCTCGCTCTTTTCCGGGTCCTCTGGCTCCTCCGACGTAGCCCGCCATCTTTTCTCCGAGAGTGAGTATTGTGGTGACTCTTCGGTGTCACCTTAATTTCTGCCGTCGCGTGTTCTGTGGTTTCCGTCAGAACTTTTTTTGGTTAATTGAGCTCTCATCAAGAGCGCCTACTGCTCGCGTTCAGCAGCTGTTACGGCCGATTTATTATTCGTCATTAGCTGCTGCTCACTTTGGTGTGCACAATGTGCTAGTCCTTTACGAACTTATAGAGCTCGTTGATTTTTTCCTAACCTCCGTCAAGTACGACTTCCCTAGATGTAAGTCATTCTGGGTGGTGTCGCTACCTGATCTCACGTTAGTTTCTTCGTGGCTCACTCTGTACCAAGTCGCTACTGGTAATCTTTGTGATTAGCGGTGGCGTAACCGGTGATCTCAGCCGCAATCGCGTCCTCTTTTACTCCGCGCTTCTCTTCAATGACATTTGTTTTCTTGGATGTCACCAAGTGGATCCCAACTCCAGGCCATTATCTCAACTCGTTGTATGTAGTATGTGTGAGTGGAAAAAATGCATCTCCTACTGACCGGCTGTGCTTTTATGGAAGAAACTTGTCTGCACCTTTTATATTTGCTTTTATTGAAAGACACTATCATTTTTTGCCCTGGAGATGAAGGGTGATAGCTCGATTATACATCCATCGACCCATTTGAAGAATGTCTGGTTTTACACGGAAAATCTGAGATCATCTTCATGTTTAATAAGCCTCGCATGAATACATTCACGTTATATTTGGATACGTACAATAAATTCACACTTCCAGATTCTGGCATGCCTGTACTTTAAATAAAATATTGTACTCTATATTTATTTGTTTATTTATAGTCGATATGAACAGACATATTATAGTCCTAATGACAATCTATTAATGTATTTAAAAAATCAGATTGTATTCTTCAACGTGGAATGTGAAAGTCAAACTCGGATAATATTCTATTGAAAGGCCGCTGCAGACCAATGACGGCACTGTTAGCTCCATAGTTAATCTAGCGAGTAGGTAATTGGAAAATACATTCTTGCGTAGAGCTCGAGGGCAAACGTTTACATTTATTACACTGAGAAGCTCGGAGCTAGCAATTCGGTCGTTCAAAATATCCGAAATCGTTATAGCATGGGACAGATCCCGCCGCACTTGCAATTTATCGAGTCCGATCAGCAAACCATGACTTTCGTAACTTGGAGGCTGGTGAGGGTTCTTCCAACGACACGACCTGAAACTTCATGAAATATTCCGAAGAAAAGGTGTCCATGAAATTATCCGCCAGTTACCAGTATATTGAGCGACCCCTCGGTAATGATGAAATATGAATTTCTCACGCAACACTGCCTCAATTTTCTTAATGTTTATTTGCATACCTTAACAACCAAAGTCCGTAACAGCAAGGAAAAAAATATTTGTTTCGTTTGCCGCAAGAATCGAAGGCGAACTCGGAAAGGGAAACTTTTGTTAGATTTTGGCTAAATTTGCTTCTTTCGTAGCATTTTGGTGGAAAAAGTGTAAAACGTGAAGTGATAGTTCCAATTATCAATTAAGAAAAAAGCCTCGCAATCTCAAAAAAATTTTTTTGTCGTATGTTGGAGAGCTAGGCATCAACGCCAGCAAGCAAGCGAATGAGGATGCCTTTTCTTACTACCGTCCGTTAAGAAACGTATGTGCTCGTTTCGAACTGTCCACCAGCACGAGCGTGGCAAAGAAGGTCGTTGTAACTTCCATTCGGACGACAGATGCTACGAGTGTGGAGGGCGAGATCATTATGCCCGGGATTGTACTAAGGGACGCAAGAGATCTCGGAGCCGCATTCCACATTCCCGCTCTCATGAACTCTGAATTCGTTCGAATAGCTACACCGAAGTCGTGACTGCCGTACCGGATCCAAAACACCGAAGAAGACAACCCGCGATCGTTCGATTACTCGTTATTATACTAAATCGCCACGGCGGTCCAAGACCCACTCCTGGAGCCGCCCCCGAACACCCTCTCCCCCCCGAACCAGATCACGCTTCAGATCGCATCGTTGCAATGGCGGCGAGTCTTCAGGGTAGTGTCGAACCGGAAATTATATCGAGCTATGTAGTTTGTGAAATTGTTAACGTCTTCTCGGAAATCCTTAGCAATTATTTTATACTTGAATAAATTACTAAAGCACCTTCGATTTTCAGAGCAATATGAAAAATAGTCTGAAAATTATAACCAGCATGCAAGGACCTTGCCCAAGACTGACTTTCTGCAGTTTCCCAATTATTTCAGTAGTTTCCCCGAACCATGGCATATTACACCGTTTTAGGTTGTTTTTAGATTCGAATCGGGATAGATTCGTTCGAAACCGTCATTTTTGTAAATATTAGACCGAACCTACTCTGACTCGGATCCAGAAACCAATTCTGCATTTAAATGTATTTAACCGACGAAAAATTATCCATTAATGGCTATATTTATTCACGTACAGCACATTGTTATAATTTTACATAATTTTACTATTTTGTCTAACATAATCGACGGAGTAGAAGTGGAAACAAACTACAATTTATAAAATTTTCGATAAAGACGACTTTGTTAGGACCTTGTGGTTTTGTCGAATTATTAATTTTCTCAAAATAAATGTTCACAAATATATCAACTACTACATGCTCCGAACCATATAGACATTCCAAAGAAATTTAGTTCTTCCATTCGTTGAAAAATGAAGTTATTAAAAATAGTTTTAGGTACCAGGTTCTAGTTAACACTATATAATAAAATTCCAAATAAACTTGCACCCCTTTCCAAAAAGCTCTCCAGAACAGGCGACAAATGCAATCTTATATATGCATGTGAACACACAAACCTTCGGCCTAAACATCGATCCCTGTAATTAAGTAATCTTTCGAATTCACGCTAAACCCACTGCAATGTGGTGGGTCCGAAAATTATAAATAGTTAGTTACTTTTGCCGATGCTCAGAAAACCCTTCGCATTTCCATTCAAGAGTAAGTAAAGTATGTTTTTGGAGCAGGAAAATCCTGGTTCCGATTATCCAGGCTTGTTATTTGCTCCCACAATGAGCCACAAAGAGCGAAATACACCGATTAAAAATAGAGCAGCACAAAAATACTGCGATGTGCAGAACGATCGCACAAAGAGAAACTTGAAAACGAAAAAGAGTAGGATCTGTGCACCAAGAGCTGCACAATTTCGTTCAGAGTCACCATGAAGAGCCACTTTTTTGTGCCTCCCCTCACTGGAAAGCAGGTAGGAAGACGAATCAAACTGCAATTCAGATAAAGTTTAATCGGAAGGTTTTAAAAATGTTTTTTGGTTGCCTTCTCTACTTACGTGCGCGTGGGACCAAGATACACATTAAAGAGCCTCTTTATTTCTACTTTTTGTGGTGTGCAGCCATGGAGTAGAATATACGTGTGGGAGCAACACACATCGGAGTGAAGAGTTTTATTGTGAAAGAGAAGAGCGGTGGTTCGCATGAAAAGTGCAAAGAGCGTTTGTTATTCTTCTCTTTATTTGCTCTGAGGTGCATAACATCCCTGCGATTATCATAACATTTAATAATCTAGATTTTATATAATTTTGAACAATGCCATACAGCAAGACCACATTAAATTATTGAATAGATCGTAAGTTTTTCAGCAACTGTGACAGCCTCTTGGTCACGGTTTAGTTAAATTGATAGTTCGATTTTTTCGCTACATCAATACCCAGTCGGGTGCGAACTGTACTCGTTTGACCGCGTGGAGAACCTGCAAACAAAACTGTAGTTCTGTCGCGTCTTCTAGTGGACCCGAATCAGGTTTTTCCTTTAGTAAACTCAACTTCATTGTTGAAAAAAAAAAATCTTGTTCGGCTTTAATAATGATTAACATCGGCGATGACATTTTTGTTCTTTACCTGAAAATTGATTAGTTGGTTAAGAAAACATTCGGCTCTGTTTTAAACAGTAACTTATCTCAAACCTTACCTATTATCTACAGTAGAGTTATAGAGTAAAACCATGACTGCCATGACATGATGGAAAACCGGTAGCTATCAATAGACCGTGCAGTCAATTCTCAGCTGAATATTTGCAGTGTGATGACGAGCGGTAACGGCCTTGTTCATGGCTACTGAATATAATAAAGAGGCATAGGTTCAAGTTTTTGGATAATGTTCACAATTTACCACTAATTTACCGTGCCGAATGCAAACAGGCTAAACAGTATACACGATTGAAAATGGGTGACTCTTTTTTTTCGTTTGATGGGACTAGATAGATTGGCGAATTTAACAGAATTTCTAACCGGACTTAATGAAGCAGCGAAATATTTTTCGTTGTTTATAAACCACTGCGTAACCAACGGTTGCAACAGTAACAAAGCCGGTTGTTAGAGAAAAATAACAAAACATTTATAAGTGCTGCTAGTCTCATATATTTTGTAACCAAATATCAAATTTGACAGTACCAGTTACCTGAGTCACTGAGGGGTAGCCGGATTTTCGATACATTTTTGGAATGCCAGTGTCTAGTCGTGTCGTTGGTTCTTCCAAAGCAATCGACGAAGGGCAAACCGAACAAATCTGCGCTGAACTGTCTTAATTCGATGGAAACCGTTGAGATAATGAGGGTTCCACACAATTGAGCGATATCCCAGCGTTGATCGAACGAGTGAGCTGCAGAGAGATTTTAAGCAGTAAATATTTGATAAGTTCCTAGATATTCCGAGCAGCCTTAAACCCCAAACAGTGTGTTGCTTTTGCGACAATATAGCTGATATTGTGTTTAAACGTCTGTTGTTTATCGAGTGATCTTTGACACAATTCGCTCTGTCAATCGTGGATTGTGCTAGACAGTATTCGAATGGAGTTTTCCTTGAGAACGCAATGACCGTGTATTTTTAGGATGACCCTCGGTAGGGGTGATGACAAAATTTGTATGGCGTGTCATAATCGTGCATGGAAAATTTTCCATGGAAAAAAATCATGAATTACTAACTTTTATTTATATCTTTGGCTACATTTGGTCTATAAACAATCGATGAAATGCATTTTGAAGGAAATGAGTCAGGGAATCTAGAAAAATAGTTATTTTTGATTGCAGTGTTGCCAAATATGCTATATTTCCAGTTTAAAACTTAAACTGTATTTTTCACACAATTCGTGTATTTTTGTTTTGAAAATAATTATGCCATTGTATTCCTCAGATACTTTTACACATAGAACTATCTTATACATCAAGATAACTTGAACCAATCCCCAGACAAGCACGTAGCCAGAGGGGGGGCTAGGGGGTTAAAGCCCCTCCCCGAAACGTTTTAAAAATAAATTTATAAATTTATTATCAGCGACTTTAAACAATTTTGTAGCTCGTTTGGTTTGAGAAAAAGTTAAAGAAGATTGCTGTTTTCAACAACCAAAATCAATGGTCAAGAAATTCAGTGTGGTTCATGCTTCTGTCCCAGCCGGTGTAAAGCGAACGACAAATAAAGTCACTTTGTGATTGTGTTACTTATCTGAAGGACAAAGGAAACTTCTACTATACTATGCCCTAGTAATCTGTCGAGTTGAGTGAGTCGCAGGGACAAGAAGTGGTGCACCGGTCAAATACTGTGATTATTGGTGACTCCGTAAGATCGAGTATTTGTGATGAGGAACATTTTCTGAAGGTGAAAGTGGAGGTTAGAGTTACGATAGTCACCTTTATCGAGTTTTACCATGTCAGGTATTCTGCGCTCATAGCGTTCAACAAATTAGATCAGGCGAAACAATTGATATTGAATAATTTAAAACTATTTAATTTTAATGGTTGTGTGTGACAATGCTGTAATTAGTATCTTCATATAAATGGACGGTGAGAGAATCAATGTTCGGTTACAAGATCGGATACAGCTTACTTGCACATATGGGAGGTATGCAGTACAAAATATAATGCAATAGCACAATTACACAAAGTATTCTTTGCACATATCAAAGACAAAAATAGTACGTTTTACTTCGGTGAAAAAAGTCACATTATGGCTTATCCTGATCAGAAACCGCAGAACACAAACAATTACCAAATATTTGGCACCTGTTCTGGTAATATTGACAACGGCGCTGCGTCAAGTATCTTAAAATCTACAGCCAGCACAATCACAATCTAGCTGACAAACTCCCAAAAAACAAATTTGATTTTCTGAAGCCAGTTAAGTCTGTTAGCAGTTCTATTTTTCTGAAGCCTGCTAGTGTTAGTGAAGTTGGAATCCTCATTAGTCAGCTTGATGTTAAAAAAAGTAGGGGTCATGATAACATATCAGCAGGTGTAATGAAAGCCAATATAGGACCGCTCTCTGTGATTATTGCTAAACTCTTCAATCGCATAATAGTTACGGGGTCATATCCTAACGTTTTGAAAATTGCTAAAGTTACGCCCATATTCAAATCCGGTGATTCTTACAACCCTTCAAATTATCGCCCAATTTCAACATTGTCGATGCTGAATAAAATTTTAGAAAAGCTTTTAACAAATCGGCTTGTTAGCTTTTTGCGTGTGAACGATGTTCTTTATAAATTCCAATATGGTTTCCGGGAAGGTTGTGGAACGGCGACTGCTATTACTGAACTCACTGATGAGCTAATCCGTGAAATTGACCAAAAAAAGGTCGTGGGGGGCTTATTCATCGACCTTAAGAAAGCATTCGATACAATAAACCACAGAATCTTATTAGAAAAGCTCGACCGATATGGGATAAGAGGTATTGCCAATGAATTGATTAGAAGTTATCTAACAGATCGAAAGCAATTTGTGGTAATAAATGGTGCCCGCAGCACTCTACGACCGATTGACATAGGAGTTCCACAAGGGAGTAACATAGGTCCTCTGCTGTTCTTGATTTTCATCAATGACTTAGGTAATTTGAAACTGCATGGGACTCCAAGACTTTTTGCTGATGACACAGCATTGTTCTATCCCCATTCCAAGGTTCAGCCAATCATCAAATACATTGAATCTGATCTAGCGAGCCTCATCGAATATTTTAACGGCAATAACCTCTCACTGAATCTGACAAAAACAAAATATATGATATTTCACTCGCCACGGAAATTTTTTTTGCCGCATTCCGATCCATTCGTCGGAACATTACTGATTGAAAAAGTTTCATCATTTCAATACTTAGGACTTCATTTAGACTCATGCCTTTCATGGGACATACACATTCAACATGTTGCCAACAAAATCTCATCACTATGTGGTCTTATGAAAAGAGTACGTTGTTTTGTTCCCAAAGATGCACTATTGCAATTCTATTATGCATGCATTCACTCAATCATTCAATATTTGATTGTCGTCTGGGGTCACGCTGCCAAATCGAAACTGAAAAGGATTCAAATATTGCAAAATAGATGTATCAAAGTAATCTTTAATTTGCCTCCCTTATTTTCAACGGTTTTGTTATATACCAGTTTACGCCACAGAATTATCCCCGTTGTTGGTTTACGAGATACTCAAACTATTATTTATGTACATAATATTTTAAACAACCCAAAATTTCATCACAACATTGTATTCTCAGCTAGAGTAAACCTTCGGAATACTAGAAGCGCAAACGAGCTACTGAGAAGCAGTGCATGCACAAACTTAGGTTTAACGCGCATCTCAATCCACGGACCTTCCAAATTTAACGCACTTCCTATTGCCTTGAAAGCCGTAACAAATAACATCCTCTTTAAAAGCAAGCTTAAGCAGCATATGATACGAAACGTAGACGAATATATCTTGTAAGTGTGTCAACCATCTAAGTGTGTAGGTTTTTCTGGCTCCTGCTAGTTTTTTCCTACTTTTTATTCTTTTAATATTATTTAGCCTATTTTAATTTTCGTATTTGCTCGTAACCACAAACGTTATCACTTAGTTATAAATTTAGTATTTAGAATTCAAATAAGCTTTGTGAATCCCTTCAAAGGAACTTGATTCCACTGGGATTTCACTTTGTTCATTTTTTTTGCTGTAGTTTATATCTCCGCGTATTTCTGTTTTGTTCCTATTATTGTTGTGTCCATTACCAGGGGACTCTCTGTGTGAGTTTCTTGGTGTGGGGGATAGTGGAGGGTATTTTAAAAAAAAATAAAAAAAAAAAAAAAATCATTGAGGAAATTCATACTCATAAAGGCAACAAGCAAGCATGTTTGCGAACATAAAGACAGCAACCACGATGATGACACGGAAGTGTTCAATAGCGAGATTGATATGAACGGTTACGCAGTTGGTGAGGAAAAATATTTCCTCGCCTCGGAAACAGGTATCTACGCGCAATGGCTATGAACTTGCGCGAGATCTGTTGGACAACCATTAAAACTCGTTTTATTATTTTTATTTATGGAAATAGATATAAATAGATAACAGAACCACTGTTCCGATTAGCTAAAGTATTGAACCGAGTTCACTTACGGATTATTTAAACAAAATAGTAAAAGAAGTTTTATGGACGTCTGAGCACTAAATTCTCTAAAAGTTAACGCTTCAGTTCTCTAAAAGTTAACGCTTCATAGCAAGTGATTGTCACGTTCGACAAAACTCAGATGTAATACTCGATATTGGCAGCTCTATTTTAAATTTAAATGACAGGTTTTTGAATTGTACCCAATTTGAATTTCTGTGTTCTTGTTCCGTATTAAAACACTGTTGCGACTAAAATGTTGTGACTGGTTGAATCTATTAATCCAATAATTTCGATTTCATGTCTTCGGTATATAGCAGTCTCGCGATCTGTTTTTTATTCGTTTTGGACTAAAATGAGAGATGATCAGAAATCACGGAGGAGGAAAAAAGAATCAGCTAAGACGCCTCAAGAGCACTCCTTCTATCTTTTCTATGCACTCAGAATAAGTGCTTTCGGAATTGCGCTCTGATCCTCACAATTCGGTTTCAATATAACGGCATTTGCGAAAGCACATTATGTCTTCGTTACCCGCACAATATTCAACGTTAAGAATTAAGTTTAATTGAAATTGTTTCTTAAATTTTGGTAAAAAAAAACTGGTATCAAAACGCATTACAGCTTTCTTCAAGAAGTCATGCATCTTTTTAATCTTGATGGTGATAGTAAAAAAGCTTGAGCTAATTAAAAACGAACCAATTACTGAGCAGATTGTATGAATTGACTTAGAAAGTGTAACTGCATCTGCAAGCATCTTCGCAAATCCAACTACCAGAAGGAACTAGACAGTAGGCCATGTACACTGCCGCTGACAACAATTTTGCAAGAGATACACCGGAATCGGATAAATTGCAGTAATTTAAAAACATAGAAATATGAAAGAAAGTCTCTTCGGTACAGAAGAAGCAAGTGCGCTGTGTATTGTGTCTTTGATTTGTCGGAAGCAAGTGTGATGCTAAAATTATTGAGCTCTCCCATATTTATAGTTTCGAGTAATTCTAGTGGTGTCTTGCTACATTGAGTGCTTCGAAATTTCAAAATCAGTTAAGTATTTCTGCTTGTATTTATCGAAACTGACATTCAGATTCAACGCCTCAGTCATTCATTAACTTTCCAACTGACTGAAATTTCATGCAGAATCGAATGTTTGAGGGCAGAGTAAATATAAATTCCTTCACCAACCAAAGCATTCATCTGTTATTATATGGACAGTTTGAATGCAGAAGTTGGCATCTTCTACATTTTTGAGCGTAAGCGAGCTGCGTAATCTATGTCTGGTGCATTTTTGCTCAATAATCCCTCTCAAAGCTAGCATATAAACAACATTCGGTTTGCTTCTGAAACCGAACATATGCGAATCCGAATGCGCTATGTCGGGAGAACGAATGACGTGGGAAACGAACCAAACATTTCATTCATCACGGCGGGCAGGAATTGAATTTCGTTTCTCTTTCAAGTTTACGTAGGGATGTCAATTTTTTAAGCTCTGGTTACATTTAACAAAATTTACGTAAATTGCAAGATAACAATAATCAGCGCATTTACTTTCGATTAGTGAACAGTCCTTTAGCAGATAAAATTCCGATTAGTTTGGTAGATCAATTCATTTAAACATCTCTTTTGAAATGTCCAAAAATCTATGAATTCCGAAATGAAACCTGTTCGTGTGCTCAAATATAATATTTGCTTAATATAGGTAATCTTATCGAGTACCAACGAGAACAAAGGACATGGTTTGGTTAGAGGTTTTGGTGATAGGAGATGGAGAACATCATATTTAGCCAGAAGAAGCTTAGACACGAAGATAGCTTGTGACGCATGTAGCTCTGTTCTAACTCACAAAATTTTGCGGTTCTCAGTTTTCGTGTGCGTTCGCTAGGGGCGAATGTTGTTACGGGGCGCTTTTTTAAAAAAATGTGTAAGCTGAAAAACAAGATTTTACTTTTTATTTTGCGTTGCGTTGCGTTGCGTTGCGTTGTGACGATGATTTTGGCGGATTGCACACTGACTTCATCATGTTTGACTGCTGATTATCTAATAAGAGTTGCTTAGGAAGTGGTAAGTAGGAATTCATACCAATCCGACCCATATTAAAACCTCAACAGCATGATAGCCATCATTGCCGGCCGCCCCCATCTCCATCGTTCACGGGGAAGGATAAAGGATAAGGTAGACGGGAAGTGTTGATGCTCCACCTACTTAACGGAAGGACGACGATTCATCAGACTCTTCCATAGGTGTCGCGGAGTTGGTGGTTTGGAAGGGTATCAGGTCTAGGATTCGCTCCAAGCAAACGATGCGACCTGTAAAGCATGTTTTATTAGGTAGTTGTTTAGTTAGTCTTCGAGTGCACGATCACTCGAAAAAGAGATGATCTTGTTTAGTTTTTGGTTATTTTTAAACTCTGGGCAGCCGGCTACCGAGAGTATACTATGTTCCCTAAACAAAAGCAATTTGAACTCCACACGGCCGACCGTGGGAGTATTGCCTAGAAAAGCTAATCTTATCCGCGTAATGGGCCGGATCACTATTTATTGCAACAGTATTTGGACAGAATTCGCTACTTCTTCTCTACGATATATTTATTGGCTTGAAAACTACCGAGTGATAACACATTATACAGGCAAAAATAGCGAGAGATGTTATAAATCAAGGAAAGTATTTCTTATTTTCCATATCGGATTGTTTGTGGAATACAAGTATACGAGCGATAATACCGAACACTGAAGGGAAATATAAAGGATTGTTAACCTGATGCACGGGCTTGTTAGCAATAACGGAGCTTTAAATTAGGTTCATAAAAACAGACGCGGCGAATTTTCAATACGTATTGACCCGTGTTCATAGATACTAGTCAGATTAGTCGTATTGGGGCTAATTTCCGATCAACTATTCATTTTTACGGCAATGTTTTCTCGACTAGATCTGTTCGCACCCTCTCATTCTGTTCGCACCCTCTCATTCTGCGGTCTAAGGACCAAATGTCATCAATAGACTTAGACTCGCGTGGAGGCATGAGATAGGAAACTTGTAAGAATTTTGCTATCCCACCGTTTGACTACCAGAATGGATGGGAGAACAGTAATACTAGCAAATACCGACTACCATAAGAGCGGTGCAAATTTGAACGAGTGACGTAGAGTACTGCACTGAAAAAAGGACCAGGAGTGCGATTTTACGAAGTTTTAGCTTCCGATGGCCCTACATTTTCTGACAAAGTGAAGTTCTTGAATGTTGAGATTTTTATTACTGTTTAGAAAAGCAAAAGTATCATAAAGCTAGTGTCAGGCCTTCATGAGACCTCAAGGAGTCACTTTTGAAGGTATTCGTAAATGTAGATTTGTCGGTAGACGGTTCCAAATATAATAGAAAAATACCTAATTTAACACAACTACAGATCACTTGCAACATAAAAAGCTTTTTGTGAAATTCGACAGCTCCATCTTAGGCCAATTCAATAAATTTCCTACATGAAAGTTTCCATTTTTTAAAAACGGTTTTTAAACCAAAGCTTTGGAAGTTAAACCTTGGCGTGGAAGTGCCGGTATATTAATATATTCTGTTACTTAGTGTAGAATTAGATTTCGTCATTTACGGCTAATATACAACCGCCAGAAGAAACTTAAAACGTTGGTACACAATCAAGAAAGGCGAATCAGAAAAGGAGCAGTATATGTCAGTGATTCACTAAATACAGACTGGAAAGAGGGTAATATGGAAAACCTTAAGGTCCGTCCAGATTAAGTCTTCGGTACGGAGCAAAACGTCGGCCTAGGAACTCCTAGCATGTTGTTAGTCGCCTCTTACGACATGGGAGCAGTTCCCAGAGGTTCTATTCTTGGTTGAAATAGTGCAAAAAGATTTCAGCCCGCCGGACACCACACGGCTTGAAAAACAAGATTTTACTTTTTATTGTATATTTACTGTAAAGTTTTATAAATCAAAGAGAACTTTTTCAAAATTTAGTGAAAATCAAATATGAGTAACATAGGCTAAAATTGGAATTCATTTCTATTGTCAAAAAATCGACAAGAAAATAGTGGTCTGTATTGGAACAAGATTGGGGTAATTCGAACCATTCATGTACCTTTGCACAAAACTGTTTATACGCAATACGGTAAAAAAATCGGAAAAGCCGTCTTAGAAAAAATGTGCGCAGTTGACCAGGCTTTCAGGAAAAAATATTTATTTGTGAATCGGTTGACACGTTCCAGTTCTATAGCTCATAAACCCTTACTAGGTCCGAATTGGCCCAGTTGAAATTTAAAAGCAAGAATTCGTTGATGAACTATAGCCTGTCTTGATAACAGATAACATATTCTCTATTGCCTATTCACTAAGAAATTTTCAAAATTACATTCAGTTTCCAGTGACTATCTCAAGTCACCAGAATGAACACATTTATGCAAAAAGTTTCAAGCCCCTCCCGAAACAAAATCCTGGCTACGGGCCTGTCCCCAGACACAGCCATTTGAAGCAAAAAATTTAAAAAAAAATCAGCGCGTTGTAGATTGATTGTGTAGATTTTGGAAATAACCTCAAATAATATATTTCCACATAATTTAAAAGTTCTTTACATAAATTCAAAACTCGTAAATTCCACGAAAAACAGATAAAAAAATCGGCTTTCTTATAACAGATCTAAATAGCAGTCACAGTGGCTCGTACCCTACAAAAAGAGTAAATTGAAATATTTACAATTTTATTACCAAAACGAAATACTGCTGAAAAAAATTTCACTGACAATTAATTCGATGATTTCGATACAATGGCTTTCAACTAAATAGTATCGGTATAACCCACGAACGGAGTCTGAATAGTGCGTTTACAACTCTTTCCCACGGGTCATTCGCAACAGGTGTTCTGAAATAACCTCGTAATAAAATCCCACATGGAAAGGACATGTTACATAGATACCACCTTCCCATTTTCCCTGGCTATGACCTCGTTAAGATACGGATCACACGATACAAAACAAACATTCGGAATCGAGTCCACGCTGCCGCAACTTTGATTTCAAGTATCGCACCACATGTTTTCCTCAGTCCATCTGTTTCATTCCTCCTCCTACTTTCCTACTTGTCTTGGACGAAAAGAACTTTTCTATTTATATATACATTATACCAAGAACACCTTACATTCCTAATCGAAGAATCTCCACCAACCGAAAAAAGAAAAGAATGAAAAGGGGTAAAAGTTCATTTCAGAAGGGTTTCCCTCTTCTAGCGAACCCTTCGTTTCTTTTTTCGCTCACATTTCATGAAATGTCAATAAATTAAAGAAGAAAATGATTAAAATTGGTAGGTTGAGAGAAATAAGTTCCATAAATCAGCCGACCATCTTCTATTGCTGGGTTGGCGGAAGCTATTTTGTTTTCTACATAACTAGAATAGCCGGGTTTTAGACTCTTATAAATGAAGAATGGGTAATCATTTTTTTAGGGAAAAATGGCGAAGAATTGTTCATATTTTTGCATTCTATTAGAAATAATCGGGTCACGATTACCAGTTTCCGAGTTGAAAACAAAATGAAAGGAGAACCGTGAGGGAAGGAAAAGTTTTGGTGTAATGATAAATCGTTGCTGTTGTGCTATCTTATGACATATGCCATTTTGGATAAACTGAGTTAGATATGCTATTTTAATTATGCTAGACGATTCTTGTCTGAAAAATCTCTACTAGTGTGGCGTGTCTGGAATTTTGAAATTATGTTTGGGTTATGAGATATAGCGAAAAACGTTATGAGAAATTGTGAGTGTTTGTGGTACAAATCACTACACAGTGGTCCAAAATGCCAGGAATTTTAACTTCTTCCTAAAACTAAATAATTTTGCCCTGCAATATGTTTAGGAAAGTTGTTGAACTTTGCTAGGCCCTTCGTTTTGTCTAAACATAAACTAGGCTGGTTCTAATTTTAGCAAGATTTAAAGTTAAACGTTTCAACGGTTCGGGATATAATATGACTGTCTTCGATGAAGTTGTAGAACGACACATTTTAGACCAATTTATTGAAGACACGCAAGCTCTATATTTTACACATTCCATTCCACATATTTCACACATTCGATTGCACGAGAAATACTGTACCGGTTCGCACAAACTGTATAACGTTCCCATAAGCTGCTATTGAATGTTTAGCAAATCGGACTTCCGGTTCTGGGGTTACAGAGTGAAGAGTGCGCAGCAAATTCCCACATAAACTGGAACCACCATGATGTGAAATTTGGAGCGTGGTACTCTGACGCCCTTGGCAATGTCTCATTTTCGCTTTTTTTCTGGTCGACTTTCGAATAATAATTTAGTGTGTACTTACACGGTAATGTCACACGTATTCCTACTCCGTGGCTAACAATGTTGCTAACTTTTTCTTTTTTCCTTTTTTTATTTCGACTATGTTAGTCACATTTTCTTTTTTACGTTTTAACGACATGCAATTAGCTAGAGATTACTGGGTAGGGAAAGTTATGAAACTTAGAGCCATAGTACTCAAGTGAGAGCAAGGATGTGAAGTAAACAGATCGGAAAACTAGAAGTGGCAGGGTCATTAGAACAGGCTTAATATCGTGCGGGCTTAATTTTTGCCTTCTGATAATGAGGGTCGAGCTTAGGTTCGGGTGATTCGTAGTTATTCTGCCTAAGCTCGACCCTCATTATCAGAAGGCAAAAATTAAGCCCGCACGATATTAAAAAAATTTTGCTAACACTAACAAATGTCTTTCAACAATTTAACAATTGTGTGAAATTGAGCGGGGTAGCTCCAATTTCACACAATTGTTAAATTTTTGATAGACATTTGTTAATGTTAGCAACATTTTCAGCAAATATAGGGTTACCAAATTGGTTAAGAGTAACTTAAGGACACGTTGAATCTCGACCGAGACAACAATTGGGAATGTTCAGACGGTTTTTTTTTGTAAAATGCACGGGTCAGTGGTGAAAGTATCGTTTTGATACGATCGGTAATAAGTTGTGTTAGATGAAAGACGAGAACAGAAAATTGATCCTGCATGCATCCACGTCGAAAACGAGTTTCTGTAGGCCCTAGAGCAAAAGTTTTATCTGGCACAAGTCTCCCAGCAAATTCAAGTGTATGCGCGCCGATAAATTTGTCCAGAAACCGATGATCTCCCAAAGAATTTGCAGCTGCGGACTTAAAACCAAGCTTCTAACTCCTAAGAAAGCGACGTACTCGAAGCTGTATAAGCAATATAATATATACATTCATAAAGACACACAAAGGCCCAATAAGGGTCTGGTTAGATTTTGCAAACTGTCACTACAGCCCGAAGATCAGTGTGGTAAAATAACAATTTCAAACAAAAATATTCGTTTCAATTGAAACTGCGAGTCTTTCACTGTAAGCATACCACCACTATATCAGAACTGACTGAGTAAACTGAGTAAAGCCATGTCAAGTGATCCTCGAATTTTTCGCAAAATCACCGATCTTCATGAGGTATAATTTATTGTATAGGGATTATGGTGATTAGCTTTTGGTATAAATATTTCGTTACAATTCCTTTTTTTCTTTAAGATATTAACCCTTAAACTTTATTGCATGATAAAATTGAAAATTTTGTATCTCAAAAACTACTGAAGATAATTCAATGAATTTTTGCACACTTATGGAATGATATTTGCACTATCTTATAAAAATGTTTTTGGTTTATAATTGTGTAAATAACGGTACTTTGCATCTATTTAAAGTTTTCAGTTGTATTTCTTCTTGTGTTCTTCACACTAAAAATTTTCAAAGCTTATGTCAAATTATGCGAAAATCTTTTACCTTCAATAATCTGTATTTATAATTTTTCATTTTTGTTCCTATCGAGAGTTATAGAGGATTTTGTAACTGTGCGCTGTTTCAACGCATGGCTCATTTTGATGCAACCCGCGAGAACGTACCTATTGGCAATGCCGCACGTCGCAACGTCCTAATGCGCTTCGCTTTGAAGGAGCGTATCTCATGTTCAAAAATGGCATCTCTGAGATTAAAGCAAAAAGACAAGCTTTTCTTTATGGATAATTGAAAGTGAATTTTTTCTGAGTAATTTGCATGCTCTTTAGCGTTATTATATTGTTCAAGAGTTATTTATTTTCTGTCACTCAATACCTCGGACAAGTGCGCTCGGTTATTGCCAGCCGATGAGCAAAGTTGAGCAGTGGGCATGTTTTAATCTGCGTTAGCATATTTTTCACAAATTGACATACTTCACCACGTTTTATTTTCACTTGGTTCTGTCTAAGAGGTAGATTGTGAATCTTTTCTTAAATCCACATAGCGCCTTTTCAGCCATGCGTCATCGGGTCGTGCGTTAAATTACGCGCTCATTTAATTTGCATCAGTGCGAGTGAGAAAACGTTTTGACGTTTGTTTTTGTTTCGATCGCACTTGGGTGTTTCCCATATAGAGAGAACTTGACGAAATGCTATATTATCACAAGATATACAATATTTGCTCAAAAAAACATTCGATTGATTTATGTTATAAATATGGGTCGATCACACGAATGATGTATTCCGTTAAAAAAAATTCATAAATATGTTCGTCGTATCTTGTTTTTATGGCATCCATATGGAGTGATAAATTTAAAAATTATATTGGTCAACACATGTGTAGCATATGTCGTAATGGGCGCAAAAAATACAACGAAAATAAATATGGACATGAACAAAACACAATTTTCCTTAAATTTTCGATTTTACATCCAATGTTTATAGTAATGGGTTCCTCTATAACGCGTTTAAAATATAGGAAAATTTACGCGTTTAATTTTTCTTCTTATAGTGTTTGCCAAAGTAATGGAACTGGAATATTCGATGACTCAACAGGTACATGCGGAAAACTGTAACGAGGATTTTGAAATAAAGATCGTTGATGAATAATTGAAATTCGACAAAAATAAATAATATCGTACCAGAACTTGGAGAACCACCAATCAACAGAATTAACAGAAGCAATAGTGATAAAAAACCCCAACATCGATGCGATTGAACAACAGATTTTACGTAAACTTTTTTCAAAAGACACATCGTTGTTCACTCGGTGAAAATAAAAACGTGAAATAAAATGCTGCTGGCATAAGATTTTCCACTTTCATATAGTAATGTTGTAGACTAAAAAAGAATTTGGATATAACGTAGATGTATTTTGACTAACAAAAGTGTTTTTAAAGATGTTAATCGTTAGTAGCGTTAAATTATAATAATAAAAAATATATTTAACAACTATAATTTTCGTTGTGCACTTCAGTCAAAAAAATTTAACGCATCTCAAAATATCCGGAAAAAAATTACCTTCGATAATTCGTATTGAAAAGTTTGCCCTTTTGCGCTAATCGAGAGATATGGTTTCTTTTAGTCATGCGATGCGCACTTCCTACACGATGCGCTTTCTGACGTAGTGACGTGCGACGTTGCCAATATGAACGTTCTCGCGGGCTGCATCAAAGTGGGCCGTGCGTTGAAACAGCGCACTGTTACAAAATCCTCCATAACTCTCGATAGGAACAAAAATGAAAAATTATAAATACAGATTATTGAAGGTGAAAGATTGCCGCATAACTTAACATACGTTTTGAAATTTTTTAGCGTGAAGAACACAAGAAAAAATACAATTGAAAATTTTAAATAGATGCAAAGTACCGTTATTCACGCAATTATAAAGTAAAAATATTTTTATAAGATAGTGCAAATATCATGCCATAAGTGTGCAAAAATTCATTGAATTATCTTCAGTAGTTTTTGAGATATAAAATTTTCAATTTTATCATGCAATAAAGTTTAAGGGTTAATATCTTAAAGAAAAAAAAGGAATTGTAACGAAATATTAATACCAAAAGCTATTCACCATAATTCCTATACAATAAAATATACCTTAAGAAGATCGGTGATTTTGCGAAAAAATCGAGGATCACTTGACATGGCTTTACTCAGTTGAGTTCCGCTGCCGTCTTCGCTTGAGTCACTCAATTGAATAACAGGTTCTGGTCATTTGTAGGGACGTTGCGATATTTTCGATACTAGTACGGAATTGATACTTCTGCTTTCGATACTCGATGTTTTTGTATCGATACTTCAAGCACGATACTTTACTGATATCGATGCAATCTTTACGATATCGAAAAGAATCGAAGGAACCAGTAGTTGTAAGTATTCGATTCGGAATTCTGATCGATTTTGAAATGATTTCCGAGTGAAATGTAAAATGTAAATGCTAAATAACTGGAGCACCGATCGCATTTGATAAAAAAAATCGATTCCGAACATTGCCCATTATTTGACAGTATTGTCTATCTTTTCTGACATTCGACGTCTGACAGAATCATCGACGGATCAGACCAATAAAAAATATTTGTCGAAAGAATTTTTCTATTTGCAGGAGCAGAGCAAAACGATGACTGACAAAACCCACTGTCGAGTTGCCAAACAACGCTTTGTAGATTACCTAATTCAGGAAAAGCTACTGTAAAAGTTTGGAATCGAATGGCGATACTTTCAAGTATCGATACTACGACTACGATTATATCGAAAGTATCAGTACCTGCATTCGATACCAGTATCGATTCTAAGTATCGATGTATGTTAATATCGAAACGTCCCTAGCATTTGACGTTTTTGCCTGTTTAGTTTCTATTGAAAACCTACCTCACATTATCACGGTCTCAGCTAATGAAAGTGAACTATTCCAATGAATCACTCACAAATGAATATGAATGAACACTCACTGACATGAAAATAACTCCGACCAAGATGATAAATACAGATAGGGCAAAGGCTATGATAAGACGAGACAACTCAAGACGGATACAGGTAGAAACATTTTTTCTCTGTATGAGTGAGGTTGTCATTTTTTCGATGAAGCTGATAAATCAGGAGGATATGAAAAAAAGAATAATCAAATGACGTAGTGGACTTTTGGTAATAATTATTTTTTTATCAGTAGTTTTGAGATAAAAAGGTAAATCCCGGCCTTTTCTCTCTTTTCATCGTGCGCCAAAGAATCGGGATGCTCGTCCGGATGATTATGTTTACTACCAGGGGCTCGGTGTCCATGCTTAATTTTACAAGTATAAAACAAATACACTCAAAAATGACAAATGTTCCGAACCTTTCATTCTCCTCATCTTAGAGCAGTTGTCTCTGCATTTTTAGTTTTCTTACCTTTCTTGCACCCTGCTGAATAATTGTTGACAGATGACTGTATGCAGCTAGCGAGGTTGGCAGTGCAGCCAATTTCTTTGTCATATTTAAATATGTTAACATAATAATGACCGTTTTATTAACTCTCATTTCTCCAAAATGTATCTGAAACTAATCAATCCAACATTTTTATCACATACTACATGTTTCTAGCAAATTTGGCCAGCATAACAGCCTATTCATCAGAATCAAATTTGCAACAAAAATTAATATATATTTGCAATTACGTATCCGGATTTTTGGTTCTTCATACATAGATGAACCTACACTGATAGAATATATTCGTAAATCGCTATGCATTAGTTTCGTACAGATAATTTTCATAAAATATACGAATTTTTCGTACATATGATGAATCGTTCGTAGTTCTATTGAAACACATTTATTTTTTATTGCGAGTTTTTCGTGAAAACCACGAAACGACTTTCGTTGGCTTATTACGAAACAGCTTCGTTCGGCAAACGAATTGTTCGTTGCTATATACGAATATCTTTATAATATTTACGAGCACCATTCATCGAACCGTCAACGTCAACAGAGCTTCAATATGGAGTCATTGTTGCTATACGTCAGATAATTGTTGATATTCACGACGGTCTCGGTCTGACTATTTAGTAGCCGTATCCGTATCCGCCGGTTTCAGGAAGATTTACTAAACCTCTTCCGCTTCTAGTTGATCCAGAATCCGGAGCAGTACGGATTCAGTTGAGCCATCGCTCGATAGTTTTGTATGAATAATTTTGAGTTTTTCTCTGCGGAGCAATGTAAAAGAATATG
This sequence comes from Topomyia yanbarensis, assembly GCF_030247195.1. NCBI lineage: Eukaryota > Metazoa > Arthropoda > Insecta > Diptera > Culicidae > Topomyia > Topomyia yanbarensis. The sequence continues at coordinate 337,242,132 of NC_080671.1, forward strand.
CTATTAATTACGAAAACTTCTCTTAGATGAACGAAATAAATTCCTGCGACCAACGAGATTGTTCGTAATATACATAGACGTTTATTAAAATAAACAAAACATTTCGTATCATTCACGAAAATTAATGTCGTTTTCAACGACAACATTCGTGCAATGTACACTAAATAAGTAAAATTCACGAAAACTTTCGTTCATCAAGCGACAATAAAATCGATTTTGCCAGATCTGTTTTTTAACTAAAAAAATCGGTGTTGTCAAACATCGATCCAAAAAGATCAAATGAAAAAATAAGAAGATAATTAATACGAAAACTTTTCTAAGATGAACGAAATGAATTCGTGCGACCAACGAAGTCGTTCGTAACATACACAAACATTTATTGAAATAAACGAATGATTTCATTTCATTCACGAAAAATAATGTCGTTATCAACGATAACATTTGTGCCATGTACACTTGATAAGTAAAAGTTACTAAAACTTTTGTTCATCAAGCGTCCATTTCTTCACACCACAATCTTTCTAGTACTCAATAATGATGAGCAGGTTGAAATAGAATCGAATTTGCCAGATCGATCTTTTTAATTAATAAAAAATCAGTGCTGTCAAACATTGATCCTAAAACATCGAATGCGACAAACGAAATCGTTTGTAATATACATAAACGTTTATTAAAATACACGAAACATTTCGTTTCGTTCACGAAAAATAATGTCGTTATCAACGATTACATTCGTGCAATGTAACCTAAATAAGTAAAATTCACGAAAATTTTCGTTCATCAAGCGGCCATTTCTTCGTACCACAATAAAATCGATTTGGCCACATCCATTTTTTTAATTAAAAAAAAATCGATGTTGTCAATGTTCATGAAATGTCTTGTTCATGAAATGAACGAAACATACTATTTACAATGCACGAAAATACTTCGTTGAAGAAAACGACGAATGAATTCGTGCATTTTATGATCGATTTCATTATATTTACGAATTTATATTATCAGTGTATGTATAAAGAGCTGAAACTGAAGGATGTGCTATTGTTCCTAACCCAGTGTGGTAAAGAGCTATACTATAGTTTTAGCCGTATTTGAATGACAATATCTCTTCGGGGGTGTTGCTTAACCCTTTCATGCCCAACTTTTTTCTAGTGCATGTAGGGTTTCAAAACTATTTTTTCTTGAGAACGGTGAGGTCAAGAAACTCGAAAATCCTTTTTTCATAAAGGCAGTTCCTTCCATGGCAGTGCTAGAAGCTGCTCAATTTTTACCTTCCAATGCTCACTACAATTCTCCAAGAATATTTACAATACTCCAACTGCGTGGAAAACGTAGCCAAAAATAATCTAAATTAATAAGTTTTATCAGTTTTCACCAATATTGCAACTTAACAAAATTATATGAAAAATTCATTTTCCGTCGTCAAAGTGAACTGTCCCTGGCAGCACTGCTCCATCGGAGTTCAATCAGACTAATTACAATAACTTCAATTCTAAAGCTGATCCTTGTAACTGTTCATACTCAAATGAAAGCCAATAGTCACATTTATTAGCCTTACTTGTTTTTGTGAGCAAATCTTGCCTCAATCAAAAATTATAGCTGCTTAAAAACGTTGTTGTCCACAAACAACATGGGCATGAATGGGTTAAATATAAGTAGTATTGTAGCACATGCATATCGTTCAGCATCCCTTCGGGGGTATAGAATACTCTTTTTTAATTGTTCTGTGTCGTTATTTTACTTACCCCTATCAGGAATCAGGAATCAGAATATATTGGCTCAAATGGCACGTTCCCCGTACACAGTCGGGGATTTGTGCCTTGCCGTGTGTTTTCATCATTTCCTGAGCGGAAGGAAAGGACAAGGAGGTGTGGGGAAGTAGAATTGGAAGGGTGGGAAAAATAACAGCACAAAACAAAAATAAATAACAGGTAAGTTAAACTCACAAGTAGTTCAACTTGCCTGCGAATAAGCCTAAAGCTCTTTACCACATTGGATAAGAAACTTTAGTATGTCTCTGAGTTTCAGTCGTCCAAACATGGTTTCGTCTATATAAGGCCGGCTGAAGACTCGAAATCGCAATTGCGCTACCGCTGGACAGTTGCATATCAGATGATATGAGGTTCCGTAGTCGGATTCACAAAGATCACATGAAAAAGACTCAGCGCGCTGAATAGTTGCCATGTGATAATTGAGTTTGCAGTGGCCGGTTAAAGCCCTGGTAAGCATGCCGCAGTGGAGCTGCGAAAAATGTAAGAGATTTTTCGAAACCACTGGGCATGGTTGTTCTAGAAACGCCTTTGTTTGGCGACACGTTTGTAGATTTCTCCAATAATTGCGGTGCTCGGACGAAGCCCAGGACCGTATTTTTTCCCTTATCCAACTTGTCGAAATTGGCAGCGCGGGCTCAGGACCAACGAAGTCAATCCCTGAACCTGCCCTGGCCAATTCGTCAGCCCATTCATTTCCAGTAATACCGCAATGTCCGGGCACCCAGACAAGGTAGATAGTGTTGACAATGCTTAGTTCTTCGATTTGGGTTCGGCACGCGATCACTAGCTTGGACCGGGATTTGTCTGAGCTAAGGGCCTTGATTGCAGCCTGACTATCGGAGCAGAAGTTTATAAGTCTGCCGGACAAACTCAGTTGAAGGGCCGATTGCACCCCGCACATAATCGCAAAGATTTCTGCTTGGAATACAGTACAGTATCTACCTAGTGAGTGAGATTGTTCCAATCTCATTTCACGACAGTAGACACCAGCACCAGCACGTCCCTCCATCAGGAACCATTTGTGACCACAATCGTGTATGACTGGTAGCAAGATCAATATGATTACTGTTCCAAAGCCCAGTAACCTGCAGTCTGTATGCACATGATAGTGCTTCTTGTTTTAAGTGTATGAGTAATGGTTTGATATTTAGAAGTGCCTCAAGAGCAGCAGTCGGAGTCGTGGTGAAAGCACCAGTCAACGCCATGAGCGCCATTCTTTGCAGATGGTTTAGCTTTGACTGGACTGTCACCACCTCTCCCCTCTGCCACCACACAAGGCATCCGTATGACAGTATTGGACGTACAATTGTCGTGTAAATCCAATAGAAGTATTTAGGTTTGAGACCCCAGGTCTTTCCAAAAGTTCGTCTGCACTGCCCGAAGGCCATGCACGCTTTCTTGACTCTGAACTCAATGTGAGCAGACCAATTCAGTTTGGAATCCAATATGACTCCAACATATTTGACTTGATCTGCACACAGTAGCTCAGAATCAAGCAACTGCAAGGGACGAACACCGGTTGTTATTCGCTTCTTCGTGAAAAGAACCATTGAAGTTTTGCTTGGGTTAACTGATAGTTTAACTTGTCGACACCACTGTTCGACAGCTCTTAATGCCTGTTGCATTAAGTCAAAGATTGTTCCGATGCAAAATCCAGTAATTAGTATTTGGTAATGGTCAGCAAACCCGTAGGTTGGAAATCCAAGCTCATTGAATTTCTTCAACAAGCCGTCAGCTACTAAGTTCCCTAACAAAGGTGACAGAACGCCGCCCTGAGGACAACCGCAAATACTCAACTTCCGTATCTCAGCCTGTCGCAGTGATGAGCAAAGTATGCGGTTACTAAGCATTGCGTCTATCCAACCTGAGATACATGCAGGTATCCCATGACCGCGCGTCGTTTCCAGAATAGACTGGATGGACTCATTGTCAAAAGCACCCTCAATATCTAGGAATACACTCAAGCTAGATTGCTTGAGCTAGAAGGCTTTCTCAATGTTGTAAACAACATCGTGAAGCAGAGTGATCGTGGACTTCCCACACTGATATGCATGTTGCATTTTGTGCAGTGGATATTCAACTAAACTAACGTTCCTAATGTGATGATCGATTATTCGTTCCAAAGCTTTCAGAAGAAAAGAACTTAAGCTGATAGGCCTAAAACTCTTGGCTTCTTCATAGCTTGAGCGCCCCCCTTTGGAAGTAAATCTAACAGTTATTTCTCGCCATGCTTTCGGGATATACCCGGTAGCAAGACTGGAAAGCAAAATCTTTTTCAAGACATGTTTAAGAATATCAAATCCCTTTTGCAGTAGCACGGGAAGTATTCCATCTTTTCCGGGTGATTTGTATGGAGCAAAGCTGTCAACTGCCCACTTGACCGATTCAGTGGAAACCAATGTGCGTGCTAGCGCCCACGAGTCCGAATCACCAGAATGAGATCTGTGAACATTGATCAACTCCGGATCGATACAACCTGGAAAGTGTGTGTCGAAGAGACAATTAAGAACATCTTTTTCGTCTGTCACATAAACACCATCTCTGGTTTTTAAGGAGTTCATCTGAAAATCATTCGATTTGGAGAGAATTTTATTTAATCTGCTAGCCTCGTTCAGACTAGAGACATTAGTGCATAGGCTTTGCCAGCCAGCCCGTTCTGCAGATCTAAGACATTTCTTATATGCACTACGAGCTGACCTGAACGCCCTGGAGTCATCACGCTGACGCCGGTTCCAAGCTCTTCTCATAACTTTCTTCATTCTTTCAAGCTCAGCCCTCCACCAAGGGGTTCCCCTAGTCGATTTAACAGTACGAAGTGGACAAGCTTCTTCGTAGGATGCTAATATGAATGAGTTTGTCGTATCCACGACGTCATCTAAGTTGACTAATTGTTGGAAAATATCCATGAAATTTAGTCGCCAAGTTTTCCAAAAAGAGGTCCCAGTTTGTAGATTTAGGATTACGATATGTCACCACTTTGAAGGTGACATCAAAACGATCGAAAAATATATATTTATGATCGGATAGAGACGGTTCAGTTTCATTTGGAACCTGCCAATTTCCCAGTTCATGCAAAATTCTATCAGAGCAAAGTGTTATGTCTAACACCTCCCAGACCTCGCAAAAGTTGGTCGGTTTCCCACATTCAGAATATGGAGATTTGTACTATTTATGTACTCCATCAGTTCAGAGCCTCTCAGATTGATGTCCGAGCTGCCCCAAATGATGTGATGAGCATTCGCATCACTGCCGATAATGAGCGGATGCCCATTTCTGCTACAATATGATACAACGCTTTTGAAATCATCAGAAGGAGATGATTCGTTATGCGGTAGGTATGCTGAACAATATATATATATATTTTTGTCTACGTTTCCGACAGTCAGTGTAACTGTGACAACACAGATATCGCGAGTTGTGAGCTCCGATATGAGACACGCGTCAATAGCCTTATTTGCAAGAATGCAAGCACGAGGCATTTCACGTGGGTTAGTCATGCCTGTTTTGTTGTAAGCAATGAAGGCAGTGTTAAGTAACTTTCCAAAATAGAAGTTTCCTTTATGGAAATACGGTTCTTGAACCAATGCTATGGAAGCTTTACCTTCCTGCATGAGTCGAGATAAATTCATAGTTGCTGTACGTTTATGTTGGAGATTGATTTGTGCTATTCTAACCATTGTTGATTAGAGAACTGTACATTTCATCTCCAACACAAATTGCACAACAACTAGAGGACACCAAGCGAGTTGGGATGTTAACGCATATAGCGAGCCATATCAGATTTAAATGGGACATGATAATTTAATTCCCACGATTTGCGAAGAAAATAATGGTCCACTGTGTCAGAGATTCGCATAACACAGTAAGGGCAAAACCCAAAATGCTCCGTGCGCGACTGGCATATTTTAGACCCTCCAGTCATTAAGTCCTCGGCACGGAACTACACCTTGACTTAGGGTCTCCTACTTTCAGTCGCCTCCTACGACATGGGAGCAGGACTCCAGTGGCTCAATTCTAGGCCGGATACCACACGGCCTCTGGGCAGGTTCATCTGTACACATCGAAATTTGATAATCGAAACTCAACAAAACTTCACCGAACTACCATCAGCCGAGAGTCTCAGCAAACCCCCAGCCAACAAAAATTCGGCAAAATTAAGTGGATCATCGGTGAAAAAACTTCGGTGTGTAGAGTGAACGTTCCGCTGCGTAATGCAGCATACTGGGGAGTTAGCCCAACTCTTCCCAGGCTCCGTTCGCCATTGAGAATGTTTTAAACTGGAACAGGTAGTCCGTAGTGTAATTCTTAGCCGGTTGAAACAACCACTACCGACACTACACGGCTTATCTAGGCTGTTCGGTGAAAGAAGCTAACATTGAAGAACAGCTTCCATATTTAGATGGGCGAACAGCCGTAGAAGGAAGGAAGGATAACGGAAGGAGAGGGATTTGGGCTAAGCGCTTATTTAAAGGCGGCGCTGGCTCGCATTGTCAGGGCTGCTTTAGGGCATGTGGTATTTAGGCCTAGAACGTATAGGGCCCACTACCTCGTCCTACCACACCCGCAGTCACAACTAGTTGCTTGCAGCTCAGCTTCCCACATAGCGTTCCTCCACCACCACGGGCCCGGACAATATCTCTTCGGGGGTGTTGCTTAAATATAAGTAGTATTGTAGCACATGCATATCGTTCAGCATCCCTTCGGGTGTATAGAATACTCTTTTTAATTGTTCTGTGTCGTTGTTTTCCTTACCCCTAACCTTATCACTTTTCCAATCCTTCCTATCAGGAAATGATGAAAAGACGATTCTTGGCAAGGCACAAATCGCCGATCAACATGGGGAACGTGCCAGACGCTACTGATTCCTGAATCATGCAGTGTAGAAACTCTTCAAAGAAGGATAAATGACATATGTTGTAGTTTCAAAAGCAAAGGGGTTTTATGTCAACGTATTTATGATATAATGTTCACAAATGAAGATCGTAACCCGAAAACCTCGAGTGTCCAATATATCTTGTTAGCCTGAGGAAGTTCACTCTGGGTAATAAGTGTAATAACCGATTAAATAAATGATCTTAACAAGTGGTAATACTGCAAAGAGCTATAACATTGAAGAAGAAATGAGTTCGCCTGTGATGAGATGTTGGGGAAAAACAATTATACCTCCAATCCAATTTCTTTTCCCACCATTTCTGCAAGATAATTTTGGTAACTTTATCACCAACATCAGAAACTCATAACAGTTGTATCTAAATCGACACAATCTTCATAAAACGCTTACAATAATGGTGTGAAAAAAAGTTAAAAGCCATCGTTTAAGACGCCTGTGTTATTTGACGCACATTAATCAGAAATTGACATACTGTTAGGCGCCAAAACCTCATGAAACAAGCAAGCTACAATTTTAATAAGCCCATCCACAAATTTCTTAAGAACGGCATTCGTTAGAAAATGTTTTATTTCTACATTAAAAACACAGTAAAGGAAACAAATCTCTATAGAAGCTCTGCCGGCTGCCACCCATGACAGCATACATTTCCTTCCATTCGAAAGCCATTAAAGCGTACCGCGTCTCATGTTTAAATTTTGTTGCTCAATTTTTACAACATTTTATTGTCCTCGGAGTTACACATATTTGGCGATGATTATTATCTCTGCGTTTTTATGGTTTTGGATCTCACGCCAAGTACAGGACAGGTACCTGCCTGCCTACAATGCATTATTTATGTTTCGAGCAGCACCTTTGCCGGTCCCTCGAGGGTACGGACAACAATTTGGTATTTTTGCGACAAGGTGATGCGAGACGGGCGCGCAGCACGTTACCATCATGCACTTTGGGTTTCCAGCGACGCCAGCATTCGGCGATTGCAGCTTGGTTCCGGTTCCAATTATTACGGTATTAATGTGATGATATTTCCTTTGTTTCATGGCATGGTTACGATAATTTTGGAGAACAGCAATATTTCTTATTGTTTTAACTATCCTGATTCTGAGTCAAAACATCAATTGCTTACAAAATAACTTAAAGACACCTCACATTCATTTTTGAATCCTTGTGATTATCATAGGCGACTCCAATCATGTTGTTGATATCTGTGAATGATTACAAAAATATGCAATTACTTAGCATAATAACAAAAGATATTGAAAATTTAACACCCAAATGATCACGTTGCTGGTACCACATCTGTGTCATTTCGTCCAACTCCTATCACCTCCTACTCGATGCATCCCGGCGTGTCAACATGACCACAAACCACACTCCGAAGGCACGCCTGACTCATGCACGCACGGGAAACCACAAGCGATCGGTTTTCCTTCCCGAAAACCGAGCGTAAAATGTGTAGCGCGTTACCCGCCTCCTTTTTAGCGGTGATAAACCGAAAACCCGAGATGAGGATCGTTGACCTTTGGTTGGTAGATATGTTTTTTTTGGTCTCTACGTACATGATTCATCTGTCCGTAAAAGGGAAACATAGAAAAGGTGCCTATCCGTTTTGGAGATGGCTAGAGATTTTTTTCCCATGCTTCCCCGGAGGGACCCCCGCGACAGATTGGAAGCAAGTGTTCCAATTCAAGCACTTTGACAGAGTGTGAGATCTGGATGGGTTTTCAACTGTCGGTAGAAGAGCATCCTGCATCCGATCGTTGCTGGTGGGAAGCAGATTAGTACGAGAAAAAAATAAATAAACGTGACCCAAGAGGTGATGGGTCTGTGGCCGCGCGGCAGTAGCGTGACGTTGACAATATTTACGCGGAAGTCGAAGACGTTTTTTTATTAACCATCCCTCTGGAAGTAATGGATGGGATAGCAAAAGGATACTGGCGCGGCTCGGGTCGGGTGAGATTTTTTTCCCCGTCTCGCGGTTAGTTTTCTTGGTTAATAGGTATGCAAGGAAAGTGAGCGCGTTTTGATGTTTCCTGTGAGGGTGGTGGGAAAAAAAATGCTCGGCCGCGGCGTCCGGCTGTTCAGCTGTTGTCGATTCCGCTCTCGGGTTGGAAATGAAAGCAAAAGGCCCCGGGTAATAAATATTCAAATTCGGGCTATCGATTTTGTGGTCAGGATGTCAGGAAGCACAGATGGTGGATGCAGTGGAAACTAGCTGGAACGAATTGAATGTAATGAGAATATTTTTTCGGTCTTATTTGGGCGTTCTGTGGCGTTCGAGGAAGTGCACGCAATATCAGTTCCGTCTTTGTGCCGGGGTACACTTGGTTACGCTCCCCGGGCTCCGTAACGTAACGCAGTAACGGACGCCTATGTAACAGCGTTGAAATATTATTACTATTTACGACGTTTGCCTATTGTCAATACAGGTGCGTTCTTTAAGGGTTTATTTACCATTTTATTTAAAAAAAAATAGAATTTTTTTTAGCTTCATTTGAAAGTACAGTTCCTTCAGAATATTTTCTCAAATTTTAACAAAAATCCGATGAATAGATCGAAAGTTACAGTGCTTTGAAGCACATCTCGCCTACCAAGAGCAGTGCACAGTGGTCGGAAACGCCAAAAACGTGAATTTAATTCACTAGAGGCCAAACCATCGAATATATTCGCAGGGTGTCTTTGGAGGAATTGTTCGTATGAATATTCTCCACAATCTGAAAATAATTGAAATTAGGCATGGCTTACTATGATCGAACTAAAAAAATTAACTTTTTATACTGACGAGATAGTAAGTTGGTGTCTTCAACAAAGTTTTAGGAATGCTTATAGTGAAGAATTTTGTTGAAGAACTTGAGCTTGTAGGAGTAAAGGTTATCGATTTATAAGACGTTTTCTATGACAACCCCCTTAAATCTAGTTTTTTCATTGTCACTTTTCGTGCAAACTATGTTCTAGACAAATATGTAGGTATCAAAAGTACATAATATTGTCGACGACTGTATGTAAAAATACTCATTGGTTTCAAAGTTATGGAAGAGTTTTACATTTTTTTACACCAACTTCAATTACGTATAAGAAAAAAAGGTGCAAACCAAAATTCACGATCAGGCACTTTTTTAACTCTCTAAACTATGCACAATAAAGCTAAGAAGGTTTGGTGCGTGGCACTCTAGAACTCTATGAATAGCATTATCTTACTTTATCATGTTTTTTGACTTTTTCCATACAAAAATCAGCAAAAAAATTTTTTTAGGTTTTTTTGCCCCAATTTTTGAAATTCTTGGTTCAATGTTCAATTACAAGTATTATTTTCACTTATACCTGAATATTTCAGATTTTATAAACGTGGGACAAAAATGTAAAGTTTTTAATATCATTGGAGATTCCAAACTAATATATACTCAAATAGACATGTCATAATGAATTTAATGCTTACAAAGGAATGTCATACCATTATTTATTAAATTTCACGGGAAAAAATGAAAAAATAATATTTTTTGCTGATTTTTGTATGGAAAAAGTAATAAAACATGATAAAGTAAGCTTACCCTATTCATAGGGTTCTAGAGTGCCACGCACCAAACCTTCTTAGTTTTATTGTGCATAGTTTAGAGAGCTAAAAAAGTGCCTGTTCGTGAATTTTGGTTTGTGCCTTTCTTTCTTATACGTAGTTGAAGTTAGTGTAAAAAAATGTAAAAATCTTGCATAACTTTGAAACAAAGTAGTATTTTTACATACAGTCCTCGACAATATTATGTACTTTTGATACCTACATATTTGTCTAGAACATAGTTTGCACGAAAAGTGACAATGAAAAAAGATATATTAAAAAAAAAACTAAATTTAAGGGGGTTGTCATAGAAAACGTCTTGTAAATCGATAACCTTTACTCCTACAAGCTCAAGTTCTTCAACAAAATTCTTCACTATGAGCATTCCTAAAACTTTGTCGAAGACACCAACTTACTATGTCGTCAGTATAAAAAGTTATTTTTTTAGTTCGATCATAGTAAGCCATGCCTAATTTCAATTGTTATCAGATTGTGGGGAATATTGATACGAACAATTCCTCTAAAGACACCCTGTGAATATATTCGATGGTTTGGCCTCTAGTGAATTAAGTTCACGTTTTTGGCGTTTCCGACCACTGTGCAGTGGTGACTTGAAACTGTAAACTCTATTATCTCGAAAAATTGTTTTCCAAAAAATGACTTATCCGTGAACACGATTGCCGAAAAATTACTCAACAGATCTTTTTTTTTCAATTTATCGTAATTAATTTTTCTCGCACTTCAAGGATTCCATTTTTATGCATAAATTTTCATTTTTCAGGTAAGAATTTATCAGTACAATTTTTAGTGCTCAAAAGTTCATTTTTTGAAAAAACGTTTTCGCATGCAAGAAAAAAATAGTATTTTTTAACTAAATGTTAAGGTACGAGAAGTACTTCTATACTAATGGAATTTTTGTTTTAGGTTTTTAGTTGATCTCATGAATAAATAAATAAATAAATAAATAAGGGTTTCGGGAAAAGTGCCATGACTCCACCAATTTCAAATATTATTTTCAAAAACTCATACCTGTTGTTTCTCACTGAAAAATATTCTATCAAAAAACAATAACTTCGTTATAATAAATTCATTGCTACATACTTAAAAAAAACAAACTTTCCCCAAGTTTTTCTCTCAAATAGGTATGTGACCCCTTAACTTTGATTCCCCTACATGTACGATACAATATTAATTTTTCATGTGTGTATAGAGAAAGAACGTTGTAGCTTAGCACATAGCAAAAAAAATTTTTTTTTGGAGTTCAAAACACGCCCGGGGTAATACTGTGACTAATATTGTGACAAATGTCAAAGTAAGCTCAATTTCACATAATTTGTTTTTGACATTTCACAGTGGTCCAGAATGTAAATTTAGCAGGAATTTTAACTTTTTGCTAAAATTAAATGACTGAATAATGACTAAATAATTAAATGACTGAAAGAAGGGTCTTTTTGTTTAAACAGATGGTAGGGTGGTTCTAAGTTTAGCAATATTTAAAATTGAACTTTTTAACGGATCGAGATAGAACTTTACTGTTTTCGATGAAGTTCTAGAACAACACATTTTACACAAATTTGCTGAAGACATGCTCGCTCTTGCTTTTATACATTCCATTGTACGAAATCCACATGTAATTCTTAAAAAAAAGGTTTTATTTCTATAACTTTTGTAGTTTTTACAATAAAGTAGCCTTTCGACAATTTGATGATTATGTTAGGGCGCATAATTTGCTTTAAAACACCAACTACTAAACTTTTTTCGTTTCAAAGTTATCAGAATTTTTGTATAACAAATATAATTTTTTCAAATAGTATTATCTTCGATTAGGGCACATAACATTAAATACCGTTGCGCTCATATGAAAAAGCATGCTTTGTAGTATGGATCCCCAAAAACGGCAAATTCGATATTTTTATATCTTGCAATATTTACTCAAAAAATAGTTTATTTTTACTAAAAAGTATAAATATCTTTCTAACGAGAGAAGCTAGAGGTTCGGTATATTATGACAAATTTTTCTCCTTCAAAATATCTGAAAGTATCTCTAAAGTGAGGGGTGGGGGGGGGGTAAGGGTTTCAGCGTAAAAAACACTAGAATGTGTATGCAATGTTTGAAAGAAATTGGTTAAGTAGTTTTTGAATGGCAGGTAACACCGCAAATCATGTTTTTTTCCAGAGACGTTCTGCAAAAAGCTTCGTCACCGAGTCGTTTGTCGATATTTTTGCATAGAAAAATTACAGCCTGTTATTGAAATAATACACTATAATGAACAAAAATTTTGATCAATTTGCTTCACGCAAAGTTCTAAAAAAAATCACAAAAAAGTTTTTTTTTCTTAAGCTGAAACCTTTATCCCTCCCCCCTTAATGAATAATCAAAACTGCAAAAGTTATACAAAGAAAACCATTTTTTAAGAAACACCCTATTTTTTGGTAAATTTATTGTAAAATGAAAAGTATACGACATAGAGTTTCAGTGTCTTCGACAAAGTTTTTAAAATTTCATTTTCTTCAATTTTATTGAAGATAGCGGAACTCTATCTCGAACCATTAAAAAAAAATAATTTTCTGATTTAAATAAATTTAGAACCACCCTACCCTTATATAAAGTAATAGAAAAGTATTGTGAAGTACAGTATTTTATCATGAAAATGAAACTATATTTTTTATTGTCCACCGTGAAAATAATTTAAACATATTACAAAAGGGTCAATTCATGAAAAACAAAATTTTTAATATAACTTTTTCAGTTTTCATTTTTTTCCTACCAATCCTTCTGATGTTTTTTCGGGCTTTTGAAGACTAACAATTCTTCACAGACAACATTTTTCTAACACATTAAAACTCTATCTTCTATTATTCAAAAGACGCAAGCAATTAATATATCAAAAACCAGCTTAATCCAACTAGCAGTGAGACGAAACATTTCTTACACATATCGCTGGTGGATCAATATTAGTTTGTGGTACCGTAAACCGGGGTGACATTGATCACTTTTCGAAGTAATCATTGCATATTTTTAGACGCAACACATTTTTTTCAAATTTAATATTTTTAAACGATGTACTGATGTAAGAAGAACAAGATTAGATGGTTTTACCTAAAATTATCCGCTTACACCTATTTTTCCAAAAATGATTTCAAGTTGAAGTCCGTTTTCGTATTCCGGGGTGACTTTGATAACCTGACGTCAATGTTTTTCATTCAAATGTTTGTTTAAACTAATTCTGGAAAGATACATATTGTTAAATAGATGTTAATTGGTAGTATACAAAGTATTCAAAGTAATGTAAAATTCGAGTAACCAAAATTCATATAATTTGTGACCAATAAGATTAAAAGATTCTGAAAACCTTTAAAACTGCTAAAATTGTTTTATTTCAGTGCTTTATCAATGTAGAAAATGTTTCATCCATTTTAACACGTTGGAATATTGAACAATTAAAAAAGAAAGTTGCAAATATTAGCTTAAAAAAATTGAAATAATTGCCAACTAGTTTCATAAAAAATTGTATTTAAAATGAACAAACTCTTTAGAGTAAATTTGGTGCATCCCAATCTAAAGAAAAATAAAATCTCGCTTGTAATTTATTACTCTTGCTCAAATCTGAGATTTATTTGTTTTATAAAAAATAAACACTTTACGAAGCTTCGTAAAACAAAATAAAGTAAAATTTCGGTTTTTTGTCGTTTTTGTACCCAAAACCGAACAAAATACTCAAAAAGTATAACAAACCAGTATTTCATAAGTTTAGAGTAAAAATCATTTCAAATTAAAATGATTTGGTAGGCTATTCTGGTTTAATAAGCGATCTACGAAAAAAGTTTCGAGTGATCAAAGTCACCCCGGTTTACGGTACTCATGCGAAGTAGGCATAAACCAATAAAACGAACGAAATAAAAAAAGCGAAAAAATGAAAAAAAAAGTTTTTCTAAATCATAACATGAACATAAATCAAATCAATAAAATACATAAATCAAATTACACTAGTTCATTAAATGGAAAATTAGCAAAATATGTTAAAATAGGTATAAAATTAATAGAGTAAATTGAATTGGCTCAAATTAACAAACTGAATAAAATAAGTAAGTGGGATGTCTGATAATGAAATGAATAAAATTAAAGAAATGAACAAAATGAATCAAATGAATCAAATGAATCAAATGAATCAAATGAACCAAATGAATCGAATGAATCAAATGAATCAAATGCATCAAACGGAGAGAGATAAGAAGTAGGTGTCTTCTACAAAGCTGTAGAACAGGGATTTTGCAGTAATTCTTCCGAACATTTTGATATTCTATTTTTCTTCTATGAAAAGTTAGTGTTGACGCCCTTCATGCGGTCACAGATGGAACTAAAATTTTCTAATCAAAGCATAACTCGTATTATGTACTACAATTCTTCATACTATTCAGCTAAATCTAACCATTGTTTCACAAAGAGTTTACGATTTAATTTAATCACCGTTTCTTCGAAAAACGAGAATATCCGGATGTAGTTTCTATGATCAAATTATGCAAAAAACACTTGAGTTATACCCTTCAAAAACTGTGAAAAATTCATTTTACGTCCAAATCACCTAAACTCTCGAAAAATGTCTCTGATAGATCAGCTGATACGCGAAAAATACTTGCGAAGATAGCGCATAACCTTCATATACGGACTTAAGTCCGGGCTCGTCCCACTATGGAGTGCGGACCTATGTTTTGAAAATGCTCGTGGAAATTTAATGATTTTTTACATTTCTTATTAAAGAAATGTCTAGAATTTGCTCAAACTTTCAAGATTTTTTATATACCAATCGACTCAGCTCGACGATTTGGGACAATGCCTGTGTGTGTATGTAACGGACAAACTCTCATTCGTGTTTCTCAGCAATGGCTGAACCGATGTTATCCAAACCAATTTCAAATTAAAGGCCTATCACCCAGACAGAACGCTATTAAATGGTTTTTGATTCTGATGTTTAGTTTACAAGATATGAATGTTTGAAGGTGAAAAAATCCCGTACCTCGCAGTTTTTTTAAATTTGCTGCCGAAATTTACGACGTAACTAAACAGTTTATATATTTTTAGAAAGCTTACACAAACACCCTTCGAACGAACTATGGATTGTTGACTATTTTTAAAAGAGATATTTAACATTAAATGCGGACGAAAGATTTTCATCATTTCCCATTACCAGAAATAAGACCAAAAACATTCAATGTATTATTAGCGCCAAAACGGATAATTGTAGGTCAATAGTATCTTCGGAGGATTCAAAGCATACAATATGCCTTTTCTTTTGGTATTGTGATTTTTCTGATTAATCTCCCTAAGAGTGAGATATTTCCATAAATTTTATTGGAAGTGATTGTATTGAAATAATGTCTTCAGCAAATTTGGAGCTCTTACTTCAGACGAAAAATTTTGGGGAGTGCTATTACAAACCACTTTGTTGAAGACATGAAGGCTCCATGTGTTCAAGGTATTAACATACTCTAGGCTATTTCTATTTAATTTTAAATTGAATTATCATAATTATACTGTTTATGATAAATCTTTTCTATTGTTTATAGCCGATAAAATTTATATTTTATCCAAAACTATAGTTTGTGGAGCTCACAATAGAAAGTTATTTTAGAAAAAAAATCTAGATTAAGGAACACTTCGTAAATATCATTTTATGACATTATATACTCCATTTACGTAGTATCCATGCCTACAATAAAGTTATATTAAATGAAATTCTCAACAAATTCGCTAAAGACAGGAACTCTGTTACAATTTTTTGAAACACTGATTTTCCATAATTTTAAAACTTCAAAGATGGCGGTTTCGTAATTACGCCATTTGGACAGTAAGTTAGATTTTCACCAAATCCCCACTAAACTGAAGACTACGCCGCTGACTCCAAATAAGTAGAAACAAAGTCGTTCTACACTCGTCCACAAGAAACTTCTTCGAATACTGCCTATATATTTATACATTGAAGACCCGATTTGATCAGCCCCAAATTTTATCAGTCCATATGAAAATATGTTTAATGGGCTCTAGCAGACGAACAAGGATGAAACCGAGTAAATCCTTTTTTGAGTATGTTTTCCTTATCTTAAAGATGCAATTATGCAAAAATAAAAAAATCATTTTTTTTAAATTTTTGCGCTGGAAGACTGTATTAAATAAATAGTTTCTAGACTACATTAAGGGAAGGGAAGAACATTTGAACAGCTTCAGTTTATTATGAATGAAAAAAAATGATTTAATCAATGTTTCCATTTTGTCAGCCTAAAATACACCATGGAGATGATAAGAACGGGTCTTTATTGTATTTATTATTCACAGTAATAGGTGCATCCCATTTTCTTAAGGGTTTATATGTTGCAGATAGAGAAAATTCATAAATTTTCAGCTTTTCCTACACAATATTACAAAAGCTTCTTAAGCAAGTGTTCCCAAAAAGATTATGTAAATTATAAAGTATTTGAAAATTTTTAAAAGAAGTGAAGAAAGGTTATCGAAAAGTTTCGTGAAAAAGAAAATTCCAGCAATGATGATTTCGAGAGTTTTTTATTTGTTCTTTGCCATTAGGATTAGGGATAATAATTCAGATCAAAGATACTACTGGGATGTCACTTTTAGAAAAAGTGGATATTGAAGTAAAGTTTGAACTATGTACGAATGCACTGCAGAGGTAGCGAGATAGAAAGAGCTGAAATTTCAGTGCTTAGTTCTCAGCTGCGTTGGGAATCGAAATCCCAATTTGTTTTTCGAATTTTTTGACTCAGCGCAACACGTATAACCCTTTTAGGAAAATTCAGTTTTCCCAACACAATGCATTGATTGAAGAATTCAGATATGTTATTAACGGAGCATTAGCTATAATTCGTTTCTATTTCTATTTTATAGGCCATTTTTCCGCTTTTCCCTTAAATTGGTCTAACATTGGAGATTTCTTGCACTGATATTGTCCTATGCTAATTTGAGCTATTCTCTGAGTCCTTGTAGTATGTGTTATCAAAAACATCGCGAAGCATCATGTTCTAAATTTTCTCAGTCGATATAATACCCGAAGAAAGCGATACGAGTTATAAGAAATGTATCATCACACTGTTAGGTGGATTAAAAGCGTTTTTTAATGACAAAAACCATTTCAGTATATGTTAGATGCTTGTAACAATTGTTAAAACTGATTTCATTATATATTGTATAGTTTGGTTTGATGCACGATTGATTTTTGGAAATGTGCGGCATCTCTCCCGAAATTACCCTATTGAACTAGAAAGCAACAGACTGCTTTCAAACAAACATTTTTGAAATATTTTGTGCTGAAAAAGACAAAAAATATCTTTGTATTGAGGAAGCTTTTAGTGAGATATGAAACATGACCATAATATGGAATCCAAATTTTGAAAAGAAGTTTAAAAAAAACTAATTTCCTCGATTTTGTTCAAAGCCACTAGGGGACTGAAAGAGGAACCGGCCAAATTATACAAAAAAATAATCTCCGGAGTCTTGGCGACGCACATAGACGACCAAGGGCCGTTATATACGAGATAACAGTGTAAGAAAATCTTCTGAAAAAAATCCTACTCACCAAACGACATCGCTTTGATTTGCAAGGACGAAGGAGAAGAACACAATCGTTTCCTACTGCTTGCAGGCTGGTGTCGGTAACAAGCGTCACTGGTTTGGGCAATTTTTTTCCATTAAATTTTCGATTACACTTATTTACCAACACGCTCTTGTCCAACCAACAACAATTCTATTTTTTTTATCAGCGACCTGCTGCCTACTTTCCTGGTTCCCCAAATCGGGAGAGATGCCATGTCGGTCCGGGTGGCAAGCGACGTCGACCGCGCGGGAAAATCGCGAGCTTGTATGTAATTACTACGCGAAGGATGGTGCCGCGAGAGGAAAGGGTTGCCTCGTTCTGTTCGCGTAGTAAATAGGAAAGGATCGGAGAGAAAAATGTGCTGCTGAATGAAGGATTTATGCGGGAAAAAAAAAGTTCTACTTGCGCGTTCTAATGTTTCAAATATGGGAAAGTGGAAAAAAATCGATAAAAAGTTGTTTCGAGTTGCAGAGAGAAGGAGGGAATCTGTGTCAAAATGGCGAAGTGAAAATTGAAATGATTCGAAGCGATGGCCTAAAAATCTAAATATTCTTGATTGTAAGAAAATCATAATTCAAAAATGTAATTCTATTTTTCAGAAGGTACACCAGATTAAGATGAAAAATAAAATCGTATTTTCCTAATTTCAAGGTATTCGGCAAGCGATGAATGTTTCTAACATAAGTACATAAAATCCAAGAATAGTTGCAACATTTTCTGAATCGAAAACCTGAAGTAATTTTACTTCCCCGATCAAAAATACTCATAACCAATCAAAAACATTGGTAAACGTCTGCTTGTCTACAATGAAACAAATTATGATTGAAAGAATATAAAACATACAAATAAATCAATATTGGGTAACATTCGAGATTTGCAGCTGCTTTTCCATACCTGCAGTTTTACACAATCATTGTGAACGCTTTTGTGTACCTTTCACACATTTATCAATAGCAATCCAAATAGAGCGTAACGCGCATCGCCTTTCCCAACCTCCAATATTCCGGCTAAAGGGTTTTGATCTCATTTGCATAACTATTTGACGCAATGAAGACAGTTTTTTTTTCTCAGGACCCGAAAGCGGCTCCCAAGATGCATCCTTTCATTTGCATACTTTTATTTTTTCTCGATCCTTTTTTCTTGAGGTGAATGTCACGGTACCTGGTCGTGTGTGCGCTGTGTTTTTGTTGTGGGGTGTCTTCACCGGCAGCTTCTTCCTATTGATCGGGATCGATGAATTCGGTTAATAGTCAATCGAATTTGCATATGATTGAAGATATTTTCCGTTTCTTCCATTTGGGGGAAACCAGCTGGTCCGACACGATGTCGTACAATTGGTATAATCAAAGAAAGAAAGGCATTTTAAAAAATAGCTCAATCATTAATTGATGCTGATGGCTGTAGTAAATTATACAGGAAAGTGTGTCTAATTTTGCTCCGATCGGTCGGAGGGTGTTTGATTTTTTTTCTCTCTTTCTCTCTATCGAACGGAAAAATAAAAGAGTTAACATCCATCAAGGTGACAATTAATCAGGGATGCGTTAAATTCGGGACGAAAGGAAGAATTTTGCCTCCGGAATTCGATGCGGTTTATAAGTCAGTGGGAAGAAAAAACAACGTTGCATTTTGAACCAGAAGCGTATCCAGCAAATGATTAGATTTGATTGATGGTTTTTGAATCTTATTTTCTTTTTGTTACTTGCTGTGGGACCGTGTGAATGATTTCGCTGCTCAGATTCAATGTAATCGTGTCATGTTATGTAGGATAGTTTAAATAACGAGTGAATATAATTTGTTTTCATCTTAATTTTTTTTTAAATTGTGTGAAATTAATTGAATGATTGAAACGCTAATGTTTGTTTATTAGAACAAAAATTTAAACTTTAAGTATTAAGATGGCTACTGCTGTTTCGTGATTCGCGGATACTTTTTTTTTTCCTTCATCCATTTTAAAAACACGTTCAGTTACCTCCAGTAAGACATTCGATGCAAAGGAAGATGGTAGAATTCTAATATCGTGTTTTAAGAAATAACATAATAATAAAATTGTATATAATAATTCTAAAATCTTTTGAATCGAACGAATCGAAATGGCTATTGAAGAGAGAACCAAGCGAACAAAGTTTGACGCTTGGAGGCATGCGTATCTTTCATTTTAATATTTATTTATTTAAAGGCTTTAACCTCAAAGGTCATTCGCCTTGCGAGAAAGAAAAAATATGATAAATCACATCGCATTATACTACCCATGATCGCATTCTGTGGGATTTCCTATCTTTACGGGACTGATTTGCGATCATTGGCAGTATATATATATATATATATATATATATATATATATATATATATATATATATATATATATATATATATATATATATATATATATATATATATATATATATATATATATATATATATATATATATATATATATATATATATATATATATATATATATATATATATATATATATATATATATATATATATATATATATATATATATATATATATATATATATATATATATATATATATATATATATGTACAAGTCACTGTTTTGTTATATATGTATGGTTGCTTTGTATTTTTTTTCTAGAGAAACGGTGTGGTTGCAATGGCTTAGTAAGAAAATTTTTCGGGGGGAATTTGATTTTTTTGTATATTTATGAAAAAATGTTCAAAAGGAATCTGAGCAGGAAAAACGTTCAAAAACCAACAACTCAGGAAAATCATTCACTCGACCCGCTAATACAACTAATTTTGCACGGAACCTGATTCCTCCCCGGCATTACCTTACGGCATTAATTTGAGAAAAGATTTATTTATGTGCACAGCACACACTCCTATCCAACTACTTAGTAGTTAGTTCTTTCAGTAGGGTTACATCACACATCCTCGACTACCAGTTTTTGACCATCCACACAACGTTGCAATATTCTGTATGGTAGTAGGAAAGCTAGTTGTGGGTCCAGCATTAGTTCTTTTCCCCTACGAGGACAATCTGGGCGGCAAATTTCAGACTGTCTAATTTACTGTGGTTTTCAGTCCCCTTGTGTCATTTAGTACCACTTCCTCGTTGAGCTTCCGACTTGTTCGCGAACTACTCTAGTCCCCGACGATGAATCTAGTATACTACGACGAAGAGTTCCCCGGCGAGAGAAGTTCTCCCGAAACCGAGCCAATCAGCTGGGTGCCAAGGTCAGTTTGTCGATTTCGGTGAAGCAGGGCGTCTGGTTTACTGGTGCCCCGATGACCCGCGACTAGTGGTGTTTCGTCGCGGTCTACTCAGTCCCCAACGGTGAATTTAGCCTACGCTGGCGAAAGAAGTGCTCCCAATACCGATTCTTCTTTGGTTTTCGCTATATTTCTATCGGAATAACTAGTGGAGTGCCGTGGTCGGTCTGACGATTCCGGATGCGTGTCGTCCGGTTCGCTGGCGTTTCAACGACTCATACTTGGTGCTTTGTTGAAGTCTACTCGACTAGTCCTCAGCGATAGATCTACCTTATTCCTGCGAGGAGTTCCCTGGCAGTGATTGCTCTCCCGAAACCTTGTCTGTTAAAGCTCAACCAGTCGTTTCGATGCAATCGCATGCCCTTCGACGGTGATCTGTATCCGCTGAACCGCTTTGCAGTTGCTGTCCAGCAACACATCCGTCTCATGGTGAGCTATTTGTAGCTTGACCCCGTTCATCCAGCTCTCGGTCGCATCTATTGTCTACGTCGTCGACACCTCCATTTCTTCAAGTATCTCACTCATCACCGTTAGTGACACGTCGTCCACGAAACCCACGATTTTCACTTTCCCGGGCAGCCGCAGTGTTAAAACCCCATAGTAAATCCCGTTCCAAAGAGTTGGGCAGATAACGGAGCCCTGAGGAACGCCCGCTGCTTCACGCATTGCCTTCTGCCCTTTGTTCGTCTCGTACAGCAGTACTCTTTTGCAGGATCTGGCTCGTTTTTGTGCAGCACTGCCGCATTGACCTATACGAGGCTGGATGGCCCGGTAACTTCCCTGACTTTGGCAGCAACATTAGCTTCTATGTATTCCACATTTCGGGGAAATTGCCATCATCTAAAGACTTCAACAGTAGCATCCTGAACATGTCCGGATATACCAGGATCACAGCTTTAAGCGCCACGGTTGGTATTCCATCCGGACCGGGGGTTTTCTTTGATTTTAGTCACATCGACGCTTCTTAGAGGTCGTCGTTAGTAGCTTGCCACTCGGCTGTGGTAACTCCTTCTTCTTCGCTGTACGGTGTCGGTGATCAGGTTTGAATCGTGCTTAGGGAAGAGACTCTCACCGGTTATCATAAGTTTTCCCGGGCATATTTCAGCTGGTGTCGACGACCCCTCATCTTCGCCATGACGACTCAGTACGCGTCCCCCAGAGATTAGCGTATACTTCTCAGCACAGCTACTTATGGCAACCTGTCTTGCATAGCTTGATCTCCCGTTTTAAAACGTCTCTACCTTCTCGAAACGTCGCTTGCGCTCCTCTCTCACTCTCAGATCTTGCTATCTGAGCCCGCCTTCTTGCTCTAAGACAAGCAGCGTGCAGCGTACTGAGCTACTCATTTTACCAGTAAGCTGCACGCCGTCTACTACATAACTCCAGTTTTCGTGGCATTGTAACGTCACAAACCGTCACACTTCTTGTTAGATCAGCCGCATCAACGTACTTGATTTCGCTGTGCCAAAATGACTCAACAAAGAGGTTTTTGTTAAAGACTTTTGTCTTCCACTTTAGCTTGCCGGTCGTTCTTCTACGTGTTGCAGCAGGGTTCCATTGACCGATGCGGTAGCGAATCGCCTGGTGGTCGCTATGGGTTTACTTCTCGCACACTCTGCAGTCCATATTCGCCATCAGTTAGGGACGAAAGCGAAATTTCTCTCTGTACCATTATCCGTTTCGTAAACCAATAAGCTCTCGGTTTTGTAACGATACCAGGAGCCATTTAGCTCCACGCTTCGCCGCCATCTACTCGTTGTAGTCCTCGGCGGTTGACCTAGCCTCCACAACGAGCCGACAGGTAGGTGTTGAGGTCTGCCGCCAATTTTTCACTATAAGGAAACATTCTCACAAGATAACTTTTGCAAATTAAACTTAGAGGATTCCATTTAAAATATTAGGCATATTTTTGTTGAACATGTTCAATTTTATTAAATTTCTTCAAAATATTTCGGGAGGGGGGGGGGGGGGGGCTACCATGCCTCCTTAGAGAAGGTCGAAAAGTCCCGCATTCTTAAGAAAATGTAGTAGCACTTCCTCTCGGATGTGGTCGTTGGCGAGGATCTCTCTGATGGAGTTCGGTAGATTATAGTGCTGTCGGAGGTCGCTGTACTCCGGACTCCGGAGTTCACTAAAATATATTCCACCGTGGCTCGGGCTCCGCATGTAACACATGTTGGTGGAGTGACACGCGACACGATGTGGGCATGGAAGACTTTTGTTTGCCCAGCTCTGAATCGCGACAGTACTCGTTGTTCGTATCTGTCGGTCCAATCTGATGCGCTGGAGGTGTCCGTTATTGCCGCGCCAATGACACACAAAACTTTCGGCTATCCTTAGCTTCAACTTGCCTAATATATCTGCGGCTGGGACAAGTGTGGAAAGGTGTCGGCGGTCGTGTCTCCCTCTGGCCACCAAGCGGTCAGCCCTTTCGTTGCCGTCGATGCTGCAATGACCGGAGACCCAGCAGTGTTGTGAGTGTGAGTGGGTCGTATTCGGCCTCGAAAACCTGGATGAAGGGGTGGCGGGATTTTTCGGACTCGAAGGCGGAGATGACTGACAGAGAATTCGTCAGCAAGACGACGGGTGTATCTTCCGGTCTCTGGACCATGGCGAGGGCTGACGCCTCTGCTGAGAAAACCGAGCATTGTGCTGGTAGGCGGAAGCAGAGCCCTTCCGCTATTGCGCTTAATCCTACACCGACCTTATCACCAATCTTGGAGCCGCTTGGAGGTTTCACTACCGGCAGCGCCGGTCCTCAATTCTACAGACAGACTTCTGTCCAGGTTGGGTCCGCGGACGTGCCAGGTCTGGTCACGAACTCGGTGTAAGCGGGCGATCGGTGGAGGATCCATGTCCGTGTATTCCCGGTGGATCTCGTTAGCTGTCTTTAGCAGGAAGCAGTCCTCTCCGCCTGTACATTCTAAAAATCCCAATGCTCTTCTAGCGATGGTGAGTGCAACGTCCAACGAAGGGGGAGAATCCCGGCTTCCATGCAAGCCGGCTCAGCAGGCGTGCTGGGTAGCAGACCAGAGGCAGCGCGAATTGTTCCGTGGTATAGCGTGCCTTAAATGTTGGTGAGCCTTTCCATATTACAACACATCAACTCAACCCCGTAGAATATCTTGCTGTGGACTACAGCCTGGCTAATGTTCAATTCAGTGTTTCGATTGTGCTGCTGATTGTTTTTAATTAGTCGCGACCGGCTCCGGCAGCACGTTGGGAGTGTGGCGCGAAAGCGAGCCGACGGTCTACGGTTATCCCCAAGATCTTCGGTTCGGTTCCCCGGTTGGCCAGCTGTAGCAGTACGCCATGACGCCACACGGTATTATATGCCTTCGCAACGTCGAGTATCGCGAGGTTGGCGTGTAGGCCGTCGGTTACGGATTAGGGCACCACCTTTTCGAAACTGGCGAGGTAGGTCGGAACGATGATCCAGAAGTTTTCGCTCCTCCAGTAGGTCCACCAGCCGCCTGTTGACCATTCGCTCCATCGTCTTAGCAAAGCAGGGGAGTAAACTGATTAGGCGGAAATCATCTGGCGATTTGCTCCCCTGACATCGCTTTGGGATGGGGATTACAAGGACTTGCTTCCATGAAGCGCGCATCAGTTCACCGCTCCAGATGCGGTTAATACTGTCCAAAATCGCCCGCTTGGCTACTGGCGGGGAATGTCGAAGTAGAGGGTAACAAACGTCATCCAATCCGACAGACTTGCCGTGTACCGATTCAAGTGCCGCATCCAGTGAAAAGCTGGTTGTATATGTGACCTGAATCAGGTTCGAAACGAACGGGTCTGCTCTCCGCCCTTTGCTTGATTCGCAGGAACGCAGCTGGGAGGGAGGTGTCTGCGGATAGGTATAGTTCGTTAACGATGGTCGTGGGATCGATCGTCGTGCACCCGTTAACGGCGATGGCGTAGCCACTATGCCGCCGCTTTCCGCTTAGAAACCTGAAGTCGATGAGTTTGCCTTCCAAAAATCTGATGTTTTTTGCCTCCTCTAACGGCTTCCTGGCCTCGTTTCTGGCCTTTTTGAAGTCATCAGCTCGCTGGCTTCCATAGAAGTCTTTTTCAGTGTCCGCAGCGCAGTTCGGCGTGCTCTGATGGCTCTCTTGACTTCTGGGCACCACTAGTGCATTTGCTGTCGGGGGGGGGGGGGGGGGGTTATCACTTGTCCTAGGAATACAGGAAACAGAGTCCCGATTAAAGATTTGGTAAGTTCATCCGAAGTGTATGACTCGTCTCGATTCAAAAGCTCGTGGACGATCTCTTCGTAGTAGGACCAATCCGCCTGATCGTAAAACCACCGCCTTCGACGGGTTGTAGTGGGTGACGTCTGGGCATACGTAACTTGGATGTGGTCACTGTTGCATTGGTCGGCAAGAACAGTCCACCTGCAACACCCGGCCAGCACTGCCGAGCAGATAGTGACGTCGATGGCAGATTCCATCTGTCCGCGGGTAAATGTTGAACTGCTGTCGTTGAGAACGACCGCGTCGTTGTTTTCGACTACTCCGGCGATGACGTTTCCTGTTCTATTACACAGACGTGAGCCCCACATCGGATGGTGTCCATTTACATCTCCCATGATGATACATCTCAACTTAGTCGATAAGCCGCTGAAATTTGCAACCCACATTCCACAGTTCTTCCAGGAATATAAAGGGATATAACGGTGCACTTGACTGGATATTCGATCCGATTCGGGCGGCGACTATTGGTTCGGTATCCAAAGATATCGGACGAGACGGTATATCGACCCGGATGTGTGTCTCCTGCACTGCCAGACAGATGGGCTGAGTCTTAGCAATGGTCCTTTGCAGGTTGCCAAGGCATCCTTGCAGGCCATTTGTGTTCCACTGGATGTGGCCAGTGTCGTTGAATTGATGTTAGAGGCGGTAGACTGGGACTAGACGAGGGCTGGTCCAAATCCGCGGCACCATCTTCTCTTCTGAGTTCGATTCCGCCAAATGCTTCTCGGTGGGTCGCGGAGGTGTTTTTGTAACTTTCGGCGGCATTGTTGAAGATACCTGCGAGGGATATATAAACAGCACACAGTTCCGGACTGAGTGTATCGTTCGAGCTTACCCGGGGAAAGGCCGGGTCTCCTGCACCAGCTGCCACCGGAGGCGCGTCGCAGCTAGGCGGAACTTCCCCGGACGGGGTCAGCACAGGGAAGCGGGCGCTCGTGTTTAGGTCATTCACGTTTTTATTCCAGCTAGTAGTGTCTTCGGTGAGGGTACCGTTGCTCCCGTATTGGCAGGAATAGTTTGCCACTGTTGTTGGGTGGTGGAATGTTTGCTAAGTGCTTCTGAGCTGTAACCCTTTTTGGAAGTGGTACCTGGGGGCGAAAATTTGCCGACGGATGGATTTCGATCGGGCTTGAATTTACAGGTACCTACCCAGGATGTGCCCGGGCCTCCCGCACCAGCAGCCGCCGGGGGAGTATCGCTGCAAGGTGGAACGTCCCCGGTCAGGGCCGGCACGGGGAAGTGGGCGTCACGATTGGTGACTACCGGATTCCTGGATGATCTAAAATGTACCGGATGCCAAGAGCAATCGGGAACTGGGCTGAGGTCTCGTCGTACTCGTTGCTGTTGGTACGTAGAAGTTTCCCGGCTGAGAATTCTTCCCGGTGATCCGCTGGGTGCGGGGATATCGGGAGACCTGAACCGTTTCTCGTTGCAATTGAGCTGTTCGCTTGGTATTCCTGATTCTAGTGTGATTTTTGAGATCAGTCGAGGAGACCGCCTTCTCTGGGTCCCAGCAAGATGCGGGAATACTAATGGGGATGTTAAAGGTACTTCCCTGTTGATGCTCCAACGGTTCTGTATCAACATCGGACGTATCCGAAACTTCCCCGGTCAGGGTGGACATTTTTTTTAAATAATTTGCACGATGACGAAGTCGACCGTTAAATCGATACACAATGACCTCCACTGCGAGTCGTGTCCAACAACCCCGTCGTTAGTATGAGTATAAGTATGAAAAAACACAACACATAAAAAGGCCCATAAGCTCTCTCGGCCTCCTCGATGCATTACTATCGAGGCGTAATACAATAACCATCTTCAAACAACTACCTGTCAGGGGTTCCTTAGCAATGATGCGCGCAATATGCTTAATGATGTATAACTTCATCGCAATATGCTTGATGAACAGTAACTTCACGTGTACAAATTTGATGATGGTGTCTTTCGCATATTCGCGTGTGTTCTTGGATGATCGCGCGCGAACCATGAGTCTGATACTTGATTTTCGGTGTACGGTTTAGATGCTAGAAGAGAGTAAGATCTTACATATCACTAGAGTTCCCGGTCATGTTGCCATGGAGTGGATTTAATTGCTTTCGATTTCCTCCCAGCTGATTGCCTCCAGGACATATCTCTGCAGCTGCATAAGATGATAGAACCAAACTCTTTAAAAATTAAATCCATCACCATCCCCTTCAATGCAATCGGTGACATACAGAGTCGGCCAGAGAGCGTAAGATATTGAAACCTAGCAATCTGCATATAAATTGATATCAATCATTAATTATGTCAATAAAAGTAAACACATTATCCATTGCAGCCGTGCGGTAGACGCACTGTTCTCCATTGTAAGGCCACCGTTCGTTCCAAAGAACAGTTCCGGAACCCTTTCGCGTACTTTGCATCTAATTAGAACGATTTCCGATCGCCCAAATTTCGTTCTCACACAAAAACATGACGGGGTCATAGAAAGAGAGTGCATAGAACCTACGGAGACACATTTTATTCCCAAACGGATCTAGGAAGAAAAAAAAATTATTCAAATTAGGAAGACCTCACCGGAGACAACTTTTCTTATATTTATTACCTGTTGGTTGGCTTTTTCCCTATTGTGACGGTTCACACAAAACTACTCCAGAGCGCGGATACGGAAAAAAGGCCTTACCCCCGGCGGCGAACTTTTGCGCGGTGATGCCGACACCCCTCAGCCGGTGTGTCGTCGAACTTGCGAGTAGTGAGCAGAATCAAACGGCCTAACGAGAGAGATCTCTTTTTCATCAGAAAACGGAGTCCTTGGGATCAGGTAACCGCCAACTAATTTTCATAATCTCGGATGAGGAGAAAAAAAACTGTTCCGCTCCACTAGCGGAAAGATGAGGCTGTGCGTCTTCCTGTGTGATTCCTAATCCCCGAAGAAAGCGAAAACCAACGGATTCACTGCGTGCATCCGCACAGAGATCCTCGGAGGATAGGTCTCTTGAAATTTCGGGATCGGAACTTGATGATGATTTAATTGTCGGTTCGGAAGAAAAAATCGCCACGGGACATTTTTTTCCATGTGAAAGATTGCGTTTCATTCCAAGCGGATGCAAGATTCCGTTGGTTTGAGTTTGGCGCTTCTTACTATGTATGCTTGTGGATGGTCTAAAAAACTGATACTCACATTTTACCCAAAAATTTTAACCCGCTGTAAAATGGTCGAAATGGCATAAAAGGTTTTGTAAAAGTCATACACCATAACCGATGAGAGGCTGATTTCATGATTCCTTCATCAATCTCCAAACTAATCTTAAAGCCACCTCAAGGCATCAGAGCGTGATATCCATTATTATTAATCTTAAATTACCTGTGCCAATATAAATATTTTCGTTTTACTTGATTGAATGATAAAAATCACCTCTAACCAGGTGCGACCCTTTTTTGCAACAACAAAAAAAAACGATGACAACCCTCCCAGTCCCTTTTCACCGCTCACAAAATTGATCGAAACGCACGCAAAAAGGTTGTGTGAAATTCGCTTACCATGCGGACAAAAAAAGAGGATGGCGAATCGCATAAAACATCTCAATTAACCACACGGCACAATTGATGATTGTGAATCAATCACCGGGCTTGTTTCTTGTATCTTGCTCTTGCGAAAAGTAGATCTTGTTAAGGGTTCTTTCATAGGACTCGAAAGAAGCTCGAGGTGATCTTATCGAGGGGTAGTGCTTCTCCCCTATCTCTCTTGATATACCATTTTCTTAAGGCTACATGATTACAATTTATCTTCGATGGAAAATGTAGTTACTTTTTACGGTTGGTAACTGAAAGTTTTTGTTTGTGAGAAATTGTTTCTTTGATACTGTGTATTGCATAGAAGTTTACAATGGTTCAACCGAATACTTTCAAGAAGACTGAAATTATTGTAATACCAAGTCTCAGTCTATTGTCTACATCTGGCTTAGTCAGACCCAGAGTTGCAAATTTTCACCAGGTTGTTTTGAATTTGAAGGAAGAACAAATCTCAAATCATACCCTACTATGTTCAATTCGCCGTTTTTCGTTTGCACCATTCATTCAAACAGCCGAGCTGCTCAGTCATTTTCCATTCATTTTCGATTTCATTGATCCTATGAATATCTCTGTTCTGGGATATTTCAAGCAAAACTACTCTAAACATACTTCTTACTGTTCATGTAAGCTTGAAATCGCAAAATATATCAACATTTAACCTAAACTGGCCTCTACAGAGCAGATGACAACTTTGGTTGGTGAATGAAAAAGCATCAATTTGAAATGAAGACGTACAGTTTGGTTATGAAAATCCCGTCGAATTGAAAGTGAATGATTAAGGGAGGCTTTGAATTTGAATCATGGTTGGGTTTGATTGAGATGAAAGTTAGCATTTGAAAATGAAAATTTGCACCACTGGTCAGATCTATCATAGAGCCAAGTAAACCACAACTAGCAACTTCTCGATCTAGTGACCATTGTCTCGATTATTCATTAAATTTTCTTGAATAGAACCGAGTTTTGTGAAGTGGAACATCTTCTGATGGTACTGGTATCATTCAATACGTTAGTCCAAGTCGAGCGTTCTATTTTTCAGAACAACTTAAAGCACTTGGTTAAAAGTTGGAATTAAGATTCCCATGCATATAGAAAATGACTATATAGAGGTAGGGTTTCATGACTTATCACCGTTTACCACTCATGATAAATTTCAAAATTCATGTCGCAATACAGAGACGTACATAGACTCTGTTACACCTGATGCGTCGAGAAATTTCTTCCCGGGTATTCCTAACGGTGTTTTATGGTGAAGATGCGTGTCGAAAGGACCTATTCCCTTCTACTTAACTATAAAACTCATGGAGCTAAAATTAACAAACTGCGCTTTGTACCCATACCTGAACCACAAACAATTGCCAAATTTTACGACAGTTTGACTTTTTAGATTAATCCATTGATCAATAATCGAATATTGTTTACGTGCTTCTCGATCAGTTCGGTTAATCGGTCACTGTTAATCGATTAGTCGAATATCTTGATTTTTTTCAACAGATAAACCGATTAATTAATTACACGGTGCTGCAAAATAAAAAAATACTGAATGTATTTTTCAAGTGATCTGTTAGAGTTTGTAGGTTGTTACAATTTTTTGAGTGTTCTGAAAAGATGAATGAGCTATTTTCATAATTTTCATGAAAAAATCTCAAAATTATGGTAAATTTCATATTGTCATCCCAAGACCGCATAGTATTTTAAGCAAAAGAACATAACGTAGCATACCGTTGGAAAGGTCAGTGTTTCTTTTCAAAAAAATTATGGAAAAATGAATACAGAATCACTGAAGCACCGTATAATTAGTATTAGCAACAGGAATGAGTGCTTTCAAACAACTTTTTTAATCGAAGACTTCAAATTAGTCCTGCTATGTGTATAATTCATTTGAACACGATTAGTGAAATTCAAACAAATAACTTCCAACGTCCAAGATTGGTCCCGACAAACGGTGTCTCGTTTTGGTAACTAATTAAGTAGTTTTTTTATGTGGAGAAAGGCGGATTAAAACATTTTTAAACGCTCTTTCCTATACTATACTAAAATTAGGTATCGTGCTCTTCAAGCCAAAATTGTTTACTTTTACTGGTTACTGGTAAACTATTGAGATGAGTGAGTCGGAGAAACAAGATGTGAAGCTCATGCCAAATAAGGTCTTATCACATAAAACCGAATATTTATTTATTTATTTCGTCAATCAAGTGTAGACTACATTATACAAATATTAATTGCTTAAAAATTAAATTTTGACAATATGTAAGATGAGTCAGTACGCTGCATGACGATATCGTTTAGAAACGAGATCATAGAATAGTCCCGACGTTCTTTCAATATTTGAATATCTATCAACATTCAACGTGCTTCATAAGATGGAAGAGGGAATACTGTCCATCTTAACTTGCGTAGTGCATATAATAGAAACTGTTTTTGGATTGACTCAATTCTCACTTCGTGTTTTTTTTATGAATGGTGACCAAACAATACTACGATATTCTAAAATAGACCGAACATATGCTACGTAAAGAGTTTTAATTGTGTAGGGATCTTGAAAGTGGTATCCGAAGCGCTTTATAAAATTAAGCATATTACTAGCTCTATGAACAATTGTGTTGTAATGTTCCACAAATTTTAATTTTTTATCTAACATAACTCCTAAATCTCTTATTTTATCGCATTTCTGAACGCTTTGATTACCTAATGTAATTGACACGGAAGTCGTGATTTGTTTTCTGCTAAAAGTCATGAGATTACATTTTTTAACATCTAATTCCAGTAAACATTAACAACACCATGTATAAAAGATTTGTGTTTCATTGTGAAAAACATTATAGTCATTATTATTTCTAATTTCTAAAAATAGCTTCATATCATCCGCATATATGAGAATTTTAATGTTTTTTTTAAATAAGAGAGATGTCGTTGACATATAATATAAAAAGAAGAGGTCCTAAGTGTGAACCTTGAGGAACCCCCGAAGTAACTTTAATTATTTCAGATTTCATCTCATAGAATTTTACTATTTGCTGACGATCTGTTAAATACGACTTAATCCAATTGAGGAGTCTCATCTCGATTCCCAATTTTTCAAGTTTGAATATTAACATGGGAATATCCAGCTTATCGAAAGCTTTGCTGAAGTCAGTGTAAAGAGCTTCTATATGATTTCCTTTATCCATGGCATTTAACGAGTAATCAACAAATTCTAAAAGGTTTGTACTAGTTGAACGGCCTTTAAAAACCCATGTTGTGAATTTGTTATTTTATGTTTGACTTGGTTGAAAATGGTTTTATTTACGATGGATTCGAAAAGTTTGGGAAAGCAAGACAGAATGGCAATTCCACGATAATTGCGAATATCAGATTTTTTACCCGATTTATATTTATAGGTATTTATATTTATAGGTATTAAAAAAGATTTTTTCCAATCTTTTGGGAAAATACCAGATTCTAGTGACTTATTGAACAGCCAGAATAAGGGTGACGTAGGCTCAGTTGCTAAATTCTTTATGAAAGCAGGTGGAATTCCATCAGGTCCTGAGCCTTTAGTGGCATCTAGATCATTGAGACCAGACAAGATATCTTGAACATTAATGTGACTGACACCAACATCCCTTGAATAATCAGGAAAATAAGAAAAATATTCAAAGTCACGATCATTGTCTGAATAGTTAGAATAAGTTTCTTGAAAAAATGTTGCGAAGAGATTACAAATATCTTTTGAAGTTTCACCCTCTTTCCCATCTAAAGATATTTTTGATGGGAAGTTGCATGAATTCAACTTAGTTTTGATGTAATTAAAAAAGTTTTTTGGGCATGACTTGATCTCATTTTCAGTTTTTGCATTATATACAGTTAGTGCCGAAGAAATAGCCAAAGTTAGTTGATCACGAATGTTAAGGTATTTTTCCAAATTATCCTGATTATTGTGTTTTCTGTAAATTTTGTGAGCCTTTTGCTTCCGATTTTTCAAATTAATAATTTCCTTGTTGAACCAAACTGGATTTTTGGATACATGATTTCGTCGTTTTTTCGTGAGTGGAACTTCCTCCTGTATTATTTGCCATAAAATATTATAAAAAATCTCCACTGCACATTCAACGTTCACTTGATTCTTTAAAAGGGACTGCCAATTAGCACTGCTTAATTTATATTTAATATTTTCATAATTTGCTTTTCTATAATCGAAGACGTCCTCGAAGTCACAATCAATGAAATTATGATTCTTGTGCACAAAAATAGAGAATTCTATTGCTGTGTGAAACGTTTCATTTTTCCATAAGGGAGAATGAGATTCATCAACACAGAAATCTTCATTAATGTTTGTTAATAGCAGATCTAAATAACGATTGTGTTGATTTTTTATATGGTTTATTTGATTGAGTCCTAGCAATGCAATTTTCTCAAACATATATTGTAATGTTTCGTTTTCACCAACGACAGGAAGTAGAATGCGCTCATTTTCAGAGTCAGGAATAAAATCTAAGTTGCGCTGATTAAAATCACCATAAATATGAACTTTAAATTCTGTAGGAAAATTAGAGATTATTTCTTCAGCTGCTTGAAAGAAAATCTCATATGTTGATTTGCAAGCTAGATCCGGTGGAAAGTACACTGAGACAAAAATGTGGATTTCATCAGCGATATGTGCTTTAACCCATACATGTTCAAATTCTTTGAATTTTGGTGAGACAATAAGATCGGAATTAAATATAGATGAAACTGCGATGAGAACTCCTCTGCCTGACATTCTTTGGGTTAGTCGTAAATCACGATCATCTCTAAAAACATTATAGTCACTACCAAAAACCTCTTCACTTTTTACATCCTCATTCCAACTTGTTTCGGTACCTAGAATTATCGAAAATGAGGAGCCTGATATATTCGTATGGATTTCGTTCATCTTTACAGCGCTCCTCATTCTATTAAAATTTTGACAGTAAACCAAAATTTCAGTGGCTTTCGAAGAAGTTGGTTGTGATTCGTTATTCGTAAAAATATTGTTTAAAACTATTGTACTGTTACCAGCTGCGTCATGCTTTTCCTGGTCTGCCTCTGAGAAGTGCGTTAAAATTGGCGAAAACACGAACGTTCACAGGAGCAAGATGAACAATGATGTTGATTGTTATATTGATTGTTGTTAAGACCATTGTTGTTTCTATTGCAAATGCTGTTTCTGTGGTTGTTGTTGCTGTAACTGCTGTTTTTGTTTTCGTTTTGGTTGTTGTTATTTCTGTTGCAGTTGTTGTTGCTGTTGTAGTTGCTGTTTCTGTTGTAGTTGCTTATTCTGTGATTATTGTTGTTGTTGTTGTTGTTACTGCTGTTAATGTTGTTGTTTCTGTTTCCGTTGTGGTCGTTATTGTTTATGTTGTGCCTGTTTCTATTGAAGCTGTTGGTGGTATTACTGGACTTGTAGCTGTTGGTTTTGTTGCTATTGTTGTTGTTTATATTTATATATTGATTGTAGTTGTGATTATTGTTATTGTTGTACT
Source organism: Topomyia yanbarensis (assembly GCF_030247195.1). Classification (NCBI taxonomy): domain Eukaryota; kingdom Metazoa; phylum Arthropoda; class Insecta; order Diptera; family Culicidae; genus Topomyia; species Topomyia yanbarensis. The sequence goes on from NC_080671.1 coordinate 337,276,469, forward strand.
TATTGCGGTTCCTGTTCTTATTGCACTTGCTATCTTTGTTGTTGTAGTTGTTATTGTTATTACTGTTGATATTGCTGTATCTTGTACCCTGTTTTCTTCTCGATTTTTTACTCTTTGCTGCTTTATCTTTCTCTTTTTGTTGTTTAATACGACTCTGTTTACGTAAGTCATATTCTGACCAGTCGGAGCGCCACACTCTTTTCGAACCAAGTGTGCGCCATCCATCTTTTGCCACTTGATTATGCTGCGAATCTGAGATAGCAGTTTTATTTGAAACGACGGTCAATTCGTCCATCAGACTGGGGGGAGACACCGCAGGTGTCAAACGAGCATTATTAACACTGGTTTCCAGGGTACTAATTGTCGCGGCAATTGCCCTTACTTCGTCTAAAATATCGTCGCCAAGAGCGCTGGCTTGTGATTTTATTTCGTCAAGAGCATCACGAGCAGAAAACGACTGGTTACCGGTATGTTCGTTGCATTGAGACGCCATGTCAATGGTTATTACGCTTAAATTTTGAACTTCGCAGCATATTTTTTTTAGCTCACGAGTCAGGTTAGTTGTGAGCTCCACCACGTACTCCTCAATGCGCTTCCTTGTGGATTCCATAGATATGTTGAATAATGACGTTATATGATTTTTTAAAACAACGAGCTCATCGGCCTTATTGACCGCGTTGTTTTCCATAGTGCGCGATAATGTTGACACCGCATAATCAACTTTCGCGCAGGTGATATTATTTACATTAGTCACCGCTTCTTTTAGCTGGTGATCAATGTTGTCGAACAGTTCACCAACTTTTTGATATCAGCAGCCATTCGAAGATTGGAATCCGTTTGCGTCTTGATTAAATTAAACAGCTGCTCCTGTTGGAAAAGCACTTTACGTGTGTCAATCCCCGTTTTAAGATTATGATGGCAATCCCAGCATAGAGGAATCATAAAAGACGTGATGTGATGCTCTTGGTGCAGTTGCACTCCTACACAGGCCGCGTGATACGATTTGTTGCAAAACTCGCACTTCCATAAGAAACGATCATCACTAATTGAACACTATTTCATGGACTTGTTGACTTTTCTCGGTGAAAATGAATTCATTTTCACCGAGAAAAGTCAACAAGTCCATGAAATAAATATGTTGCGGTGACCATAAAATCTTATACTAATTGAACACGATCGAACACTGCACGACATAATGCTGACTATTTTTTTTCGAAAATCGCGCGCGGCTTGAAATAAATTAATCAAATAAATACTTGTAGCGTAGCGCCGTTCAACTACGTCTACTACCGGTAACGGTCGACTGGGGACGGTGTGGGATGTAAAACTGGAAGTTGGGTTTACAAAAGTCGCATATATCCAATTTCATTATAGCAGGCATACAGTATTGATAACGTTTATCAAACTGGTCCAGTTAAAATGATTGGTTTGTGGTTTATACAAAAAAGTATGGCTGCCAATTTGAGTGCTAGTTTTGATTTATTATCTAACTGGCACTAAGATAGTGCTAGTTACTGATGAGGAGAATCCGAAACGCTAAAATCTAGGTTTAAGTTAGGTATTGTGTATTGTTACCCAAAAAATTATCCATTCAAAAATGTTTTTGTATTACGATACTTTTAGAATAACAACCTAAGTCACATGGTTATGGATGACCGCATTGAAATTAATATATAGATTATGGGAAGGGATATGGCAACACGCTCTTGTATTACGGAATATGCTCGGAAAACCCCATTTCCTAGGTATTCCCAATGTTGTTCTCATGGCGAGAGTGTAGTTGAAATTTATACGTGTCATTTCTGTGATCAGACAGAATATTGCGGAAAACCATGCTGCTAAAGAAAACTTATCTACACGGAAAAAAAATCCATTCATAAATTCATGAAGAAACGGTCACGATTTCGTGAACTGAAATATTTATAAAAACCGTGACCAAGTTCCTGAAATTATGAATAATAAATCTCGTATGCATGAAACTATTTGTGTTTTCAAGAAACTAGTTCGCCCCGAATATATACATGGCTAGGGTTGTGGTACCGGTAATACCGGTACCAAAAATCCCGGGAATACCGATCCATTTTTGATACCGTAATACCGGTACTGAACAAAAGCCAGTACCGGTATTATCGGTACCATACATTTTTTTGTGAAAAATATGTGGACTCTCTAGGGGAACCTGTTTCAAAATATCGGTCTGCAAGATTACTTTTAATTATATTAATTACCTTCTAGATAAATCGTTGAGCTAACACCTTTGTCGGAGAATGAGGTGGGGCCATCATCATAATAATTCTAGAAGTTAAACATTACTAGCTCCCGTGGCACAAAGCGGCATGTTTAAATTCCTGCACTTTTTTGTGGAAATTAAATTTTAACAATCTTGTATTTAATTCAAAATATTCACATCTAGCGTAAGAGACGTAAAAATTTGCTATGATTTTTTTATTAGCGACATTCTGATTGGTTTCCATTATTCACTGGGTGGCGCGTAATAAGACTATGGTCTAAGTCATGTCTGTATTTGGTTTGCTCTTAAAACTTTATCTATAAAAGAACGAACAGCGATTTAGTAACTAACAATTTTGGACTTGCTGAACAGCTTCAAATGGGACGATTTGTAATAATTGGTTATCGGAAAATTCAGCGAAACTTTATAGTTTACAGGAAAGCAAGGAGCCTTGGTATGTATTAGAGAATAGTAGGCAAACGACATAAAGGTCGAAATCAATTTACATAAAACCAAGAGAGGAAATGCGCACAACCTACCCGGAGTTACTGCGATTCTCGCTTTGATTTACTGTTGTTAATAGGGTTTCTTACATTTACCACCTATTGAAGTCGACGAACGTAGTTCCGCTTAGCAGTTATTGACTTCAAAGCGGCCTAGATTTCGAAATAAAAATGCCGCATACAAAAAATATCTTCTGCTGAAATGACTCATGCCATTCGGAAGCTATTAAAACAATAAACTTTTTTTTTTGATCAGCACAAATCAATTTAATAAGGTCATCAGTTTGAACATTCAATTTCATTTTGGAGCTTTTTTCTAATTTAAAAAAAAAAATCAAGTGCCGGTACTTTACCAGTACTACCGGTACTGAGGGCTTCAGTACTGTAGTACCGGTTCTCGTCAAAAGGGTCGGTACTGCAAACCCTATACATGGCGTTACATTAGAATGTTTGGTTGGGTTAGTGTTGTTGTTCCTAGAGTCTGTATACAACATAGAGTCCCGTACAGAGGAATGCGCAACACTGCGTAGAATACAGACAATTTATTTTTTCTGGCAACCGGAATATTTGCTATAACTTTGAGTGACTTTGATCAAATCACAAAATAAATTCATACTGAATGAAAAATTAAGCAACTTTATCGTGGCAAACGGAACATCCCAACGGAACATTTCATCTGACTTATTGAATGCTATTTAATCAATGAATAACGCGTTTAAATTTATTCAAAGAATTCGAGTCAACGTAGGACTCAGGTTATTTTAAGCGGATTTTTCTAGGATGAACTTGACACTCGAATAGAACAGTAACAAAACCATGTCACTGTGACAGAACAATAATAACCATTTGCAGTGAAGTTCAATGTTATACTATAATACCAAAACAAGACTTTTACAGTAACTATGGGTTGGCTATTTGTTGGTTTTTATTTTTTTAATGTTATTTAAAAATCTTTTTGTTCCACGCATTAAACATTTAATGCTACTTTACTGAATCATTGTTTGTTGGAAAATGAAATTAATTGTTACTTGAAATTTGAGTGTAAATTTATTGCAAGAACACTGCTTGAATAACGTCCAACTGCTCTTCAATTTAAAGATAACGTGAAGTTGCTTTCTTTATCATAGTTCATATCTGAAACTCCTTCATCATCTTATAAGTTGGACGATATAAAATGGTGAATGAACTTTACCGAAGGCATCCGTAAATCAAACAAATCAAATCAGATCAGATCAAAAAGAGTATAATAAACAGATGGAATAAAAAGTAAACCAGGTGGTACCAAATATAGTCTTGGTCTAAAATGTCTTCCTTTTTTCAGGTAGATCTTGTGGAGTTGAAGTATTCTGAAGATTTTTGACGATAGCGTGTTCGATAACTCAGAACGTAATCTAGTGTACCATATTGCAGGATACATTCTTAAGAGTGTCCCGAAAAACTATACTGTTTGTGAGGTATGCTTTACACCATGTATTAGTACGACCCCATTTAAAACAATTTACAAAATATACTATACTTAAATATTTTAGTAGGGAAGCACTATTGTATGTAACAGAAGTTGTTTATTTGTTTTTTTATCGCGTTGGAGAGAATATTTCGAGACGTCACGAGTTTCGTCACTTGTAATGAAAACGTTTCATCAAACCTGGCAACACTCATGAAATCACTTACCATAAATATCTTTGAATAAGAATGTCATAATATTCGCAATTAGATAATAGAGCGTGTTGTAGCATTCCGTTTGTGAATTTATCAACTATACAAAAAAGGGAAAATAAGTCTGATAGTCATTCTATGGCACTGTAGAGGTTCGGTGAATCAATTAAAATATGCATTCATCACGTTCTTGTTAACTTGCTGATTTTTGTAAGCAATATAAATGAGAAAAGGTGAATAAATAAACAAATAGTTTTTCACTCCTATCATTGTAATATGTTTCCTGCCAATAACAATACTTCCCCTGCGAGCACGCATGAGGGCATAGTTAAAGAAGTATATTTGTTTACTTTGCACAATAGGTAGCCGGTGACATGTTCGATTGGTAGATTTGGCTTCATTCTGTGCGAGCCTTTACAGAAGTAAACAACGCCTTTGGTTGTTCCCTGGACATGTTTAGTTTTTGTTATGATTCTTGTGCATAATTTGGGAATACGCAGCCGACAGTCAAACTTTGTTCATGATTTCAAGAGCTTATTTGCGATTCTTGTGATTTCTTATCACGTTACCGTGAGTTTTCTATTAGATTTTTCTGTTAAACTAGAGGGATTGAAGTTCATGATTTCAGGATCATAGTCGCGACTTTCGTAATTTTTATTCACGTTATCGTGATATTTTGGTCATGAGTAGAATGATGTACGTTCATGATTTTAAGATCTTAGTCACGATTTTAGATATTTTTGTCACGAGTTGTGTGATTTATGTTCACGACTTCAGGAATTTAGTTGCGATTTTTGTAACTTCTGTTCATGTTATCGTGATATTTTAGCCATGAATAGAGCAATTCATGTTCATGATTTCAGGATCTTAGTCACTAGTTTAGATATTGTTTTTACTAGTTGCGTGATTTGTGTTCATGATTTCTGGATGTTAGTCACGATTTAGTAATTTCTGTTCATGTTATCGTGATATTTTATTTGTTTTGATATTTTATTTTAGAGCTTACTTTCAAAGAGTATACTATTTCATGATTTCGTTAACTTTTTATGAGCACGGATATTGGATCGTAGCAAATATATTGGGAATCATCAACCAGTTCACGAACACATGAATAATATTTGATGATTTTGAGAACCATTTCACAAGCACGGACATTGGATCGTGGGTAAAATTTTAAAGCTTATGAGTTAGTTCATGGGGATTGAATGGATTCATGAATAAAATTCCGGATTTCGTGAAATAGTTCACGAGAACATAACCAGAATTTTTTGATTTTGTGAACTTCTTATATCTATGAAAAACATCTTATTATTATTCATATCTTCGGTGTTATGAATAATGTTCATAAAGTTGTGAACTAGTTCGCGTACTGAAAATCGAAGGTGGGTTCACAATAGTGACCCGTTAATTCAAGAAGCAAGAATTATCGCGAGCATCCAGGTAACAATAATCATGAAAACATGAACGTGTACGACAAGACAAAATTGAATGACTCCCGAGACGCAGTTGGTGAAGAAACGCACGTTTTAGACAGCCTCTAATATTGTTTTGTTATTTTTTCTATGTTGTAAATATGTAAAAGACCCTTGTCTCCGTTGAGCTAGCCAATTGAGCTGAATCACATTGAGATAATTAAAATAACCATAATTTAAATTTTTCTGAAACTAATAGCAACAATAATACAGCAAATGAATCGATTTCTTCGATTATCTATCAGTAGTTAATCGATTAAAAATAATTCGATTATTATTGCTGACGACGCCGGTGATTGAGTGGTAAGCGTGACCGCCACGTCTTCCTTCGGAAGGAAAGTAAAGCCGTTGGTCCCCGGTCCATGAGTGGATGGATCGATATCTAGTCCAGATAGTGGAATCTAACTTCTATACTCACTAACAAATATCCTTCCCCCGTGATACTTGTGGAGTGCGTAGTAGTATATAAGGCCTCTAGCAAAAGCAAGTATTGTACTAACATTCCTTCCCTTTCCTTCCGTGATCTACGTTCGGGCCAGTTTAGGATTACCAGGAGGTGCACATTGGAAGATGTTTCGCTACTCCCAAGTATAATTATCTACTGATTCCCTATGAAAATTCAGCTAGTCCAGATCGATAACGGAGTAGCACCAGGGGTGGTTGCACAAGCTTTAGCTCAAGTTCAAGCAAAAAATAATTCGATTATTATTGCTGTTAATCGATTAATCTAATCTTAATATGACATCCCTACCAAATTTGTGGCACCTGTTTAGGCCATAATGACAGCCGCATAAAAGCATCCAGCACCATAAAATTAACTGTAATTAACATTCGTGAAGAAGTGAATAACGATGACGACGGATATACACTGGTCACCCGAAAGTGCAAGAAGGAGAGAAGAACATCTGATCGCGAGTACCTACACAACTTTAACGATAATAACCTTGAAGACAGAAGAGAATTAAATGACCTCCTTGACGCAGTATGCGAGCAGACAAATGGTTCCCCGCCACGAAAAAAGGTTTCCGCGTGCAATAAAAAGTTGCGTGCGCGAGATCCAACGGATAATCAATAATAATTTAGTTTTTATTTTTACATATTGTGAACATATAAATGATTCACGGCTCCCTTAAAGGGGTCTTTTCATCTGCCAGCTTCAAAAACCGAGTTTTTTGCTTCTACCGTCAGAATAGAGAATATTTTTTTTTTTGATTGTCATTTCACACAAATAAGTTTTCTTCAATTTGAGTTTTTCCTTATAAAAAATTTAAAGCCCAATTTATGAAAACCATTTTTTCAAAACTCCATGCACGATTAGGTACAAAACACTATAAAAGATATGCATACAGCTAAAACACTGAGTTTAGATAATTCAATTGTGCACATACTGAACTAATAAAATTGAAATAAAAATCTCACTTTAGAATTGGGATTGGGATTAATTCCAATTATTTACTCACCAAAAGAAAGTTTTTCGAATGTCAAAAAAATAAAAATGGCAGATTTATAAACAACCTCGCGCAGCAAATCGCCGTGGACAACTAAACTCCGGGCAAAAATCAGCCCGTAATTTTAATCTGAACCAAAAAAGTAGAATATTTCCGTATTCGGAAGGCTTTTCTCTATCCGTACTAGACTATTATGGTGGTTCGGAACATAACCAGATGGTTCCAAACATAGAAGATAGTATTGACATGGTCACGAAATCACGAAGTTTGATACGTCGCAAGGTAGGGTCATCACTAATCACTAATTTGTCCAAAAAAATTTTTTTACTTAGTTCCAAAATAATCTATTACCCCAACGGAATCCGGAATAATTCCGGAAATGGTAAAACTATTCGGACTACATTTTGGCCACCAGAACAAAAATAAATTCTCGATCCAATGAATCCTGGTACATCAAAATCGGTTGAAATTTGACCGAGTTAGAGCCGATTAAAGGATAAAAGATAATGCGAAAAACTATGTTAGTACCTCAAAGTAGGGTTCGTCGCGGTGCGGATGTGGGCGGTAAATGGATTGTCCGCACCGCAACCGCAAAAAATAAATAAAACCGCACCGCTTACCGCAACCGCACTTTATTCACCGCACCGCACCGCGCGGTAATGCGGTAAACGCAGTAAAATTTTTATATTTTTAAAAATAGTGTTGAAAAATTGTTTATTTGTTTATTTCACGCGAAATTTAACTTTAAGAGACTCCTCAGAATGTAATGTTTATGAAAAAAATCAACTCTAATAATAAAATTCCGTGCATTCTAAGGCAAACATTATACATTCAAAAACGTTCTACTGCAGTAATAGGGAAACTTTTTATTTAAGTAACCCTTCAGTTAATTGAATAAATAAAATAAAACTGTAATAAGAAATGAGCGACCGAAATTTAAAGTCGCAAGGATATAACATGCTTCGCAAAACCCGTTTCAAACATATAAGAATATAAAAATCGGAAATAAACTTCAAGCAAAAAAATCGGACAGAAATACTTCAGCGTGAGAATCGCTTAAAAAGTTCTCACCCGTAAAACTCAGCAAGGATGAACCTCCAGTATAAAAATCGTTTAAAAATAAATAAATCGCTCGTAGGAGCATCCGTATATATTGATGTTCAAGATTAAAAGTCGGTTAACAAAAACTACTTTGTAAGAATTGGATGTATTTCTTTCCGAGTTTTTTATTGAAAGTTTTTTTACCGGACATTTACAAAGGAATGTCCCGGTCCGATTTTTATGCTTGAAGTTTATATCCGGTTTTTATATTCTAATATATTTGAAACGGGTTTCATAAAGCATGTTCTGTCCTTGCGACTTTTATTTTCAGTCGCTCAAATGAAGTTGCACATTTTTTTTTAATTTTCATATTTTCAATGTTTTTGACACATGAAAATGAAATGGATGATTTTCGCATTTACGTAGTAAAAACCACCTTTCATTCTTAAAGGAATTTCACCAAAAAAAATCAATTTCGAAATACCAGTACTTCTATATAGTAGTAAATATATTCCAATAAAATGAAATGAAAACATTATTTTTCATCAATATTTGACAAAAAAAAATTGCTCTATACATTACATCTAATCAGGACCCATGTAACAATTGAAGTTTTATAGCACTCTACAAGTGCACTCTAAGTTTTATCAGTGGCTACAAAACTACCATAAAACCTCAATTGTTACTAGGGGAATCCGGTCGCAACCAGCACAGAATTATTGAACATTAGAAAAACTGCAAAAAAAATGTAAGATTTGTAGCATACAGCAGAAATGTTATTAAAAATAGGGGGACAAAATATCCCAAAACAATCCGCATTTTTCAAGAAACGGATGTATTCTCAATCAAACTGAGATTGCTCCATTTAAAAATGTATGAAGTGTGATTTTCTAAAGGTTAGTTGAAAAGTTCTAGCATTTAATGTATTTTCCTCTAATATTTTCCAAAAGAGCCAATGGCAAAAACTTCAATTGAAGTGGACGGGAGTCAAACTATGTGGTATTTGGATAAAAAAAAGCTTCAAAAAAGCTATAAAATGGTCTTAACTGAAAAATATTAGGACTTAATTTGGTAGAAAATTATCCTAAACTTGAATGAAAGTACGCGAAAAAAGTTATGTAGCATACTTTTTCAGAAAGAGTTCTATAAAATTGACTGCAGAAAACTTCATATTGAATTTACACAGCAATCAAAGAAGATAGAAATACGATGTTGATGAACGAATGATAGAATAATCAGCCTAATTTGGACCTTATTTTGGACGCTTTTCATACATTTGTATCCATTACAGTCAATTACTCCAAATTCGTTTGATTTGATGAAGATTCTTTGGGTTGTGTTTATGTCCCGGCATAATTAGTTCATCTCTAATTCCTTTAAATTAGTCATTCACAGTTGAAAAATTGATATCGAAAACGATTCATAATTCCACGATTTCCAACAGAAATTGGGAGAAGTGATGCACTTTTAAATTGGATTTAAGAGTAAAAATTTATTGTTTTTAAAAGATCCAATAAATTTGTCTCTATTTCGATCTTGCATTTTATGTATTTGAAATGGTTAGTTTGTGAAATTTTACTTAGAAGTATATAATAACTAATCCAAAATATGTCGTAAAAATAACAGCGTCAAAATATTTCGGACACAGCTAGATTTTCTTTAGTAATTAAAGCCTGTTTATCAATTTAGAATAATCAAAATTATCACCTTATCGATTTTTTTTTGCGGTGCGGTTGCGGTAAAACTGCGCGGTAAAAGCTCTTTCCCGCACCGCATCTGCGGGAAAAAGTGTCTCACCGCACCGCAGATTTTGCGGCGCGGGTGCGGTAAATACCGCGCGGATGCGGTAATTACCGCAACCGCGACGAACCCTACCGCAAAGGTTAAATTCTGGACCGCTGTTGAGGTTAGAAATCCATTCAGCAGTCTAGACAGAAAACGCAATCTCAAATTTAAACTGACATCAGCAAAATTCACTATTTCGATCGAAAAAAATACAAAATATTGTGACGTAATTTTACGTGCATCCCTCTCTTATTCCATTGACACTAAACCTTTTTAGGTGTAATCTCATCCACTGAACAAACATCACAATCTCCTAACAAAGGAACAAAAGTAAAAAGTCAACCTCCAGCAGCAAGTCAGCCCGCAAAATGTCCCCTGTGATCCCTTTCGTCACCTTCCAGACCGGGCGACACGATTCCGAGGCGTGCCGAAATGCATCCTTTTGCATTTACCGGCGAAACTGGCAGTGCATTTATTTCTTCTTTCCGTTGTTAAAAATTTCCGAATGTACTCCTTTGATACTGTTTTATTCTCCCGTAGTTCAACGGAAACCTTTTAGACAAGATTTATTCCTCCGCAAAACAAGGTGTTTGCAATCCTTCCCCTTTGGATAGGTTTCCATTTCTCATCCTTCACACATACCTCTCACAAGTGGTTTGGAACCATAGGCGAAAAAGGATAATAGAATCTGACAAAAAGGAAGCAAAATTGATCTACCTCGTCATAACTCAATACAATCGACAGATATTTCTTTTTAATAATCAACAGTTTGCTTCCCCCTTAGCCGAAGTCAGTAAGATGTTATCCCCTCGACTGATCCCTGCTCTGTGCGCATTGATCGGGGATGATCGGTTCCGATAGCGCAAAAAAAACTGTATTAATTCGTTCGAACCCGATAAATTATTAGTTCCCACTATGCTTGCCGCCACAGAAAGGCAAACCCCGGAGCGATTCGAAGGATTGTTGGTTTTGTCATGGAAAGTAGTCGCTTTCTTTCCTGTCGGTTTGGTTTTGCAACATAGCTGCGAAAGGGTGTGCTGCGTGTGTGCTTCGCTTCGGGAAACGCAGGAAGAAAGCATCTTTTGCAACTAAATGGCATCGACTGCACAATGGAAAGCAATAAAATCGTACAAAATATTGATGAATAATGAGGGTTTGCTGATTTGCACTTCTCACCCCCTTTATTATATATGAAGAGTGAGTAGAGCTTTCTCTCGTTATTCTATAGATAGGAATCAATGGTGTTTTTGTTGTGTTTTTAAAGATTTCAGGCGAAAAATTGAGATTTGAATTGAAAATATGAAAAGGATTATGCTTGACAAAGGTTCATGATACTAATCATAGTCGAAAACTTGAACTTAAATCATCCAGAAAAGACATGGTAACGTCAAAAAAATTATCGATATCGACCATTCACAAACAATATCGGAGCCGGACAACGTTAACCCATCGAATCATGTACATGACACATAAATACATAACACAAACTTTCCAAAATGCAACACATACTTAATGATCAGGTTAGCTACTCTTCTGGAACCGTAATATCGTCCTGTTTAAAAAACTCTCGGATGATTGCGCTGAGGTTGGTTATTATAACCACTGACTTCTGGATAGCAGCCAGTCAGTGGGCGATATCAGCCATATTTCCGCCGTTCTAGCAAATTGTTGGCCAGTGGAACGACGACGTCGATTATGGTGGCTTGTCTTCGACTTGGTGCATAGGCTCGAAACTGCCTTCAAATAAACGATTTGATAGCAGTTAAAAACGAAACTGAGTCAGCTTCAGCCATACCCGAATAGAAATGTACACTAACGAAACAATAATTTTTACTAAATTTTGAAGCAATTTATAATAAAATTCAATGTTGTGCTATAATATAGAAACAATAAAATTTAACGTTTCTACGGTAAATTTCAATGTAAAATCGATCTTTACAGTGGAAAAAAGGGGGGGGGGAGGTGGGAGTGTTCTTGTGTATATTAAAATTTCAAAAAAAAAACGATGTTTTTCAATACATTTTTTTTCTCAGAAACAGTGAAGTGAATAAACAGTATATTTTTTTCGCTTGAAAGTAAAATTTATCGTTACCTGAAGTTTTATTGTTAATCTACTGCGAGAACTCTTCATCGAACAATACTGAACCAGTAGGGTAAAAGGGTACAATACGTCCCACCGAGGCAAAATGCTCCTCTTCGATTCCCAGGATTCGTGAAATATCTAAAAAGTAAAAATGACTGATAACAGTATCGTTTCATGAAAACAACAAACTAAGTTAGTTTGGTATTTTTAATATGTCGCAAAACAACAATATACACAAAAGTTTCAAAAGAGCTACTTTGATGTAAGCTCCCACTTTTTCCCAATAGCATTACAACCAATTAGAAATAGTCGGATTCGATAGAACTATTTCAAGTAGTTTATTATAATATTATAGTTACTATCTTAGTTTATAGCTTGGCGTAAAACTATGTATGTGTGTAGAATTATTCATGTAGGGTAATTTGGGGAGAGATGCCGCACATTTTTAAAAATCGATCCTGCATCAAAGTAAACCATTCAATAATTGATGAAATCATTTTTATTAATTGCGACAAGTTTTTAAAATACTGTGTTTTTGCAATGAAAAAAAATTCATCAAATTTCCATGAACATTTTACAAAAAAGGTCATTGCGGGAGAGATGCCGCATGTGCGTGTGAGACGCCGCACCGTGGTCACAAACTGGAAAATGGTGAACAAAAGTATTTTTTGGCTCTCATTGATGTTTTTGTGATTAAGTGTCTTCAGCTGAGTTTCATGAAGTTTGATTACACCTATAAATCGGCTAGCACCTTCACTTTTCTTAATTCAGGGCACTATTTATCTATATGCTTGTACGAGCGATATATATATCTATGTGTTGGTAGCAGTTCCTTAAAAGCACTGTTTGGCTGTTTCTCCCAATGAATGTATACAACTTAGGTTGTTCTTGTTCTTGAAAGATTCACTTTGAAAAAGCATCAATTCGTTAAAATTTTCGCTTTTATCTCAATCAATATTGATATCACTACAAATCAATGCGTTCACGAAAATTAGTGCCTGACACTTTAAAGAATAAACCGAAGTAACTAATATTTAGATACATATCGCCCGTTTAAATATATAGATAAATAGACCCATAATCCTATATGTCACTGTGTTAGGTCCGTTAGTTTGTGGAAGAACCTATACCTGACGCAAATGATCATTTAATGACATTCCGAGGTGAAAAAATACTATGCATGCATCCTCTTCCATTGAGTGCGGCATCTCACCCGCAATTTCGTTGCGTCATCTCTCTCAATTGTAGAAGAGAGATGCCGCACGACGACATTTTTCTCTGAAATTATGTATGATCGTACTCATGATCAGAATGCCTTCTAAAAGGTCCCAGCTATTCAACCGATACATGATTTACCAAAAAAAAATCGAACAATTTAAAAAAAAACGAAATTTTAATGTGGTGCTGAAAATTTTTCGGCGCTCCGTGATGCAACTGAACGCACAAAATCAATAATAAAATTTTCGTGAGTAATTAAAAAGGATTATTTTACATCTCTAGAGTTACAATTCTTCGAAAGACAAACTCACAATATCATATTACCGTATAAAAGTGACCCCATATACGAGATATAGAGAGTGCGGCATCTCTCCTGACGCGGCATCTCTCCCGAAATTACCCTATTCACAACAGCTCATCACCGGCCAAAACGCCCCACCCGTTGTTGTGGGGCATACTAACCGATTGCTGTGGGGTATACCGTCCTCTTGTTGTGGGGCATATTACACTTTCACCAGGGGCATTTTGCCCTGGGTGAAAGAAAAAACTAGAATTTAGGCATCTTTGAAAAATGTTTAATAGTACTTGTATCAGGATGTTTTTAATAAAAAATGAAACGGGTACTAATTTCTATTGTGTCGAATGGTGAAATATAGCCTGGTAATCCTATTTCGCCGCAGTTGTGCTATCTTTTTGGGTAAACTGAGTTAGATATGCCACATCACTTGAACAAACAATCTCTACAAACAGGCACAGTGATCACCTTCCATACAAAAGTCGGACAAAACCTCAAAAGTGGCCCGAATTTGATGAAAGCTTCACATTAAGGTAACTTTGTAACGCTGAATTCATATTTGATGTTCATTTTTTGTTTTCTTATTACCTCAAAATTTTGGCACTTAGAGTGGTTCGAAAATTCAACATTTACGAATATAAAGTGCACCAGGGGCGGATCCAGAAAAAAATTTCGGGAGGGGTCCGAAATTCCGAATTTAAAATGAACATTGAACAATTAGAAATACGTAATAACCTTATTTAATGAATATCAGTTATGTTGGACAAATTTGGTTTGGAATGATTTTGAAATAGAAACTTTCATAAAATTGAAACTAATTTGAAATTTCTCAACAAGTAAAAACATTTCGGAGGGGTCCGGACCCCCAAGACCCTCTCCCTGGATCCGCCACTGAAGTGCACTATTTCCGAAAATTCATTTTTGAAAAATTAGGCGCGGTGAATATTTAAGCAGAATACACATTTTTTCAATTGTTGATAACGATAAGACACATCTATAAATTATATTGCGAACCCTGGGTAGTCAAAGGCTACCATGCGTCTCCTTCAGACGTATCATGAAAAATCAGCTTTTTTCATATCTCGGGGCAGAAAGGGGCAAAACAAGATATTCATTTTTGGAAAGTACACTTATTTTCAAGTATCATGAACAGCAAGCGATCTTTCCGAACCGTTTCAAAAAAAAGTACAGCCACTTTGAACATTATAACTTTAAATTATTGCACAATTTATTATTTGTTTTTCATGTCTGAGCGAAAAGAAAGGCTTGTATCGACTAAATCGAATGGCCGCTATAAGTGCAGCGAATAACCTTTCAAATGAAATCAGTTTGATCCCAATCGGAATCTTAGTTAAAAAGATATATTCATTTGAATAACTTAGGTTTGAAAATAGTTTTCCTCAGAATTCATCATCTGTTTCACATTTGAAGCTCTGTAAAAAATCGAACTCTCGTCCTCGGGACTTGATATTTTGAGAAGACTCTATTCAACCTGTTAAGAAACAGAGAAAAATGTTGAATCATGAAAAATCTAAAATAAAATTTTGAGGTATTGTCCGGCTAGGCGACACTGTGAGGCGTTTTCAGAATTTTGACATTCAGCTTGGTTACTTAGATATAGCGAGAAACGTGCAGAGAAATTTTTAATTTTTTGCTTCAAATGGTTGTGTCTGGGGATTGGCTTAAATTATCTTGATGTATAAGATGTTTTTATGTGTAAAACTATCTGAGAAACACAATGGCATAATCATTTTCAAAGCAAAAATACACGAATTGTGAGAAAAATTCCGTTTAAGTTTTAAACGGGAAATATAGCATATTTGGCAACACTCTAACCAAAAATAACTATTTTTTTTCTAGATTCCATGATTCATTTCCTCCAAAATACATCCCACCGATTGTTTATAGACCAAATAAAGCTAAAGATATGAATAAAAGTTAAAAACTGATTATTTTTTTCTATGGAAAACTTTCCATGCACGATTATGACACGTCATACAAATTTTGTCATCAATACACACCTATGACACATGTTAGTGCGACTTTTGTTTACATTCATAGTAAAAACTCGCAACATAGTCAACCTATCTTCATAATATTTGAGATATTAATACAGAATAGATAGAAGCATCAATTGTCTTCTTTGAATTGTTTATACCATTTATAAGTTTCTAGATATTCAATCTCAAACTTTAAAAATAGTTTTCCTCGAAGTGTGCTAAATGGTGCTAGTCATAAGATAGCACAACAGCGACGATTTGTGCAGTGTGGTTCAGAATACAATCCAACAGATGAGTCAAATAAGTTTTGACAAAAATCCATATGGGACTCTTATGCTTTTAAGGGCAGTAATCATATTAAGTGCTCTTTTACAATCATAGGGTAGGGTAATTTGCTATTGTAAATTTCCGGTCGGGTAACCTTCCGACACTCGCTCCAAATTTTGCATCATGGGTACTCGCACTGTATAACACATACAACTTAATTGTTTCCCTTCAGCATACCTCGTGATCCCGATCATTTGAAACACTGAGTGCCAATCACCGACGCCAGAGAGGTAACACCACCAGCTGGACCCTAGATCAACGCATGGACCGGGACCAATGGCTTTACTTCCCTTTCGAAGGAAGACGTGACAACAGATTTTTCATTTCAGTATAACTTCGGCTGCGGTTTGAACCCAGACTCACTGGGTTGAGTTACGGTAGGGGAACATGGGGAGACTTGACCAAGCGCAAAATTCTATTTTTGGTTATGACATCTTCTATTCGGTTCTTAAAATTTTTTCAAGAATATTTTTATACTTGTTTCGATCCCTTAAGTTAATTTTAAAAGTTTTGAATGAAAAATCCTTTCCTTATAGAAAATATTCCGTGATTAATGAATTTGCATTAAATGATGTAATTTTTAATTAAACTTTGTATGGACATATCTACTCGACTACAAATTGCTATTAAAGTACTCTTATATCATCTTATTCTTTATGAAGCAGTGAAATGATTTTACATAAATCGAAACATTGGAATAGTTGTTACTAAAATTTGCACGAAATTGAACGCAATAGCTAATGTTGGGGAGACTTGACCAAGTGGCAATAAGCTGAAGAAAGATACAAATTTCCTGATATTTATTACGCTTTGATATCTACTGTTAATGTTAATCACGCTACAAAAAAATCCCACCTCAAACATGAGTCGATATATTTTAGTATTAGCCAATAAAGTTAGCAGTAATATGACTGATTTCTTGACGTGTGAACGAGCAATGTAAGCAGTAGTGTTAATCCTTAAAAAAGAAATGCATTAAAAAAGTCGAAATTTTTGAAATGCAACCCTTCTATGCTTTTTACTGTTACCTACGGATCTCGACAATATGTCAAGTCTCCCCACTGTGGATCACAGAAAAACTTTTATAACTTTCGAAAAATTAAATAAAAAAATTTACAAAAAAATCATGAACACGCACAATAACTTTGCACATTATATCACAATGACTTTTGAGGGATTGAAGACTTTGTTAGAGATTTATGCAGGTTTAACTGAAAACCTGGTCAATACCAGATCGAGGGGATCACATCCTACGAAGTGGTACACTCAGTCCAGACCTCCGCCACTAAGCAGCGTTAGTAAACACGCACACTTATGATTTACGAAACTCAAGACCGTGACTATTTAGAAGTTCGTAGTTTCGTTCAAGTAGTTTGAAATTTTACCACCAATTAAAACCGATGTGCGAATTTAAAAATGTAAATGTCATCGCAAACTAGTAATACGCTGTTATCGCGAACCGAACCTTTCTTTGCAATTTTTATTATTTTCGCGGTATTTTGGTATCGCGACTATACAAGAAGGGCTCAAAAAAATATTTTTGCCCTTCTGATATAAAAAAAAGTTATGCACTCCAAAAATCGTTTTTCCAGCCGAGGCCCGGAGATCGAACTATTCCGATTTTTACTATTGAACACATCTGTTATTTGCATTTGCCCAAAAAATGCCATGGTCTGGTGATACAAGCCTCATAAATATACTGTTATTTGTTCGATATATAATTGGGAAACATTTGTAGTATCAGCAGAAGAGTTGTATTAATTTTTGAACGGCCAAAGGTTCGTTTGGAATCATTCTGCGAAGCGTAAAGATTATGTGATTAAAATAGCGTTCCAATCTTTAAGAAGGAACCGGAAACAATTCACTGGCCAATAATTCTAATGTAAACTTCAATTACTTATACTGATACAGAAGATGCTTTCTGGTCAAGATTCGAACGAATGACTGCATATTTACGTGTCTTGTATCTATCATCTACCAATGACAAATGCAATAAAAATGTGATAAATTATATCAAAATCTCATATCTCAGTGTTAGGTGAAATGAATCGGTTTTTCTAGTGATGCAGAGAATCATTCAGAAAAATTCTGAGATATTTAGGATTGAAACGAAGGTGTTGCTGGAACATTTCCAGTGTTAACCTAATTAATAAATTTCTGCGAACAAAACTAGTTAACAAGAAAAATTAAGTTGCGATAAAATGTATTTCCTATGCTTATTTTAGGTCACTATCACTCTTTCAAACTTTGCATACGCATTCTATGTAAAAAATTCCTAACCCTTACGATGAGTTTTTGAGATAAATTTTCAACTAAAGGTTTTTTTTACTCATTTCAAATATAAATTACTATTTTTCACAAAAAAATCGCCTTTTTATGAGTAAACACCTCCTTAAATAAAAAATTATCTCAAGAACTAAACGTAGGGGTCAAGTTTTTCAGTTTTTCAGCATAGAATGTGTATTCAAAGTTTGATAGAATTCGGTTAGGTGGTTTTTGAATGGCTGGTAACACCGCAAATCATGTTTCTTTTTGTAAAACAAGCTTCTTCACTGAGTAGTTGTTGATATTTTTGCATAGAAAAATTACAGCATGTTATTGAAATGATACACTATAATGTACAAAAGTTTTTATAAATTTTCTTCACGCAAAGATAGAAAAAAATCACAAAGAAATGTACGAAATTGATCAGGCTTTCAGAAAAAAATAGTTATTTGTGAATCGGTTGACACGTTCCAGTTCTATAGCGCATAACCCCTTACTAGGTCCGAATTGGCGCACCCCATTGGTCGGGGCAACTCAGCTATCCATTTGAGAGGCATCGATTTTACGAATTACTTAAGTAATATAAATCTGCATATAGTTAATGTAGAAAATCGCCCAACATTTGCACGTTCTGGCAGGGAAGAGGTGTTCGATATAACTCTCTGCTCTAGCGGTATTACACACTCGTACCCAACAAGCTCGAGTCGTCGTTATCTGAATATAAGTACATCGTCTTTGATCATTTAAACGTCTCGCTAGATATCGTCACAAATCGTAATTTCAAATCTACGAATTGGGACCGCTACGAAAAGAGCTTGACGACTAGGTTTCATGCGTATTTTCCATCGATTCAATCTCAAAGTGACTTGAATCAGGTCGTTGATGAATCCAAACTCACTCATAATAGCAGCAGGGATGTTCGCTTCGAGTTTGAAATCGTGGTCGCCGGGATGGATTGGAGGCATTTAAGTTTGCTCGCAACCTGATCAGAAACACATAACAGGAAAATTTCAGTTATATCTCGCTTTGCTACTTTGCTACCCTGTTACACAAATCTTGTATATACAGTTGAAAAAACTTTTGCGCACAAGCACTCAAGCTAAGAAATTTTACTTGATATTGAAGGTACCTTTGACAACGTATCTTTGGAATCCATTTTGGAGGCAGCACGAGGTTATGGAGTACCTTTGTGCATCACGAACTGAATACACGCAATTCTTAGCAACCGACATCTATGATTATCGTTGAGACAAGTAGCGATAAGGAAACTGAGTGTTTTCGGGTTTCCCCTAGGTGTGTGCTATCACCACTTCTATGGAATTTAAGCGTCGATGGCTTGTTGAGGAAACTTAATGAGCTTGGCCTATTGACATACTGTTTCGCTGATAATTGTCATATAATGATCACCGGTATTCGAATTAAAATATTTTCAAATTTTATGTAGCAAGCATTATGTTTTGTTGAGCAATGGTGCCTTCATGTTAGACTATCAGTTTATACAAATAAACGATCAATAGTTCTTTTCGCGAAACGAAAAATTACAACCGAAGCTTGTCCATTGCAATTCTTTGACTCTGAAGTTATTGTCACAGATCAAATTAAGTACGTTGGGTTAGAATCAAGAAATGTTGCATGGCTCTTGGCCAATGGGGACCAGCTTTATCTGCAAATCTTGGGGCCTCGTACCCAACTAGGTTCAGGTGATCTAAACAACTATTTTTCGACCAATACTGACATACGTTGTGTGGTGACAGAAAGGAAGAGTCGTGATAATCCAATCACAGTTAAACCATCTTCAGAGGATTGTCTTGATCGCAAAGACTGGTGCGTTCACGACAACACCTACTGTTGCTCTAGAGGTTTAAGCATAAAATCACTATACGTATTTCTGAAACAAAAAGCACTTTCTTTCCGAGCCGGTGCTAGTGTCTATTGGCGTGAAATGAGATTAGATCAGTCACATCGGCTTGGTAGATACTATACCGTATTCCAAGATGAAATCTTCGGGATTTTGTATGGCGTACAAATTGAACTTAAACAGGGAATTACTGGTTAAAGTATATACTTTCTGCTCTGACAATCTGGCTACCCTTTGGGACGATCCATAAATGACGTAGCATTTTTGAGTGATTTTTAACACCCCCCTTCCCCATCGTAGCATTTCGTCACAAACCTCTAAATACCCCCCCCCCCTGGTAATTACGTAGCTTGGCGGTAATTCTCCCCCCTTTTGTCACCGAAAATTTAAAAAAATGAAAAACGATGTTAGTTATTCCCCTTTAAAAAAGCTACGTAGTATGACATGACCCCCTACCCCCTGTCATCACAGATCATCACCAAATACAAAACTCCCCCCTCCCTCATATAATGCTACGTCATTTATGGATAATCCCTTAGTTCAGCAGATTCAAGATCGGATTTTGTAATCGCAGATCGAACTCAAATCGAAGAACTTTACCATTTCAAAAGCTATCTGCATTTTATGGGTACCTGGTCATTCCGGTAGTATCGGGAATGAACTGAAGCGGGCGGTGCGACAGACTTCGTTGGCTCAGAATCATTTCTACCACTGTCACAAGTTTCGCTCTTGGGCTGCATTCGGGTATGCCAACCGTTGGAGTTGCTTACAAACTCGCGTTCGAACAAAAAATGTTCTGCCGGATGTGAGTCCGAAAATGTTAAAGAATTTGTTGAATTTTTCCAAGCACAATTGCAGAATTATAGTCAGGGCACGGACTGAACATTGCAAACTCCATTATCAAGTGGCTAGTATTCAGCGTGCTGAGTATTATTCGAGTGATCTTTATGATCCAATATGATTTTTGACTCCTTGTTTGTTCGTGTCTGTCCGTGTTTGCGCGTGTTTTCCCACAAACGAGATTTCGAGAAGATGCTGGTGTTAAAACCTCGTCCATTCCGTTGAAGACACTGTATCTCCTAGAATTAATTTGGCAGTAAAAGTGGGTAAGGTGGGGTAAGGTAAAAAAAATTCCTCAGTCAGTAGTACATAAAAATTCACACTTCAACTTCAGAACTGAGGTGAAAACGAAGAGGATAAAATTATAGTCTCTTTTGACGTAACCGTCCTATACCCAAGTGTCCCGGTAAAGGATTTAAGTGGAATAAAAAGGGATGCATCGGTCCTAAGTGTGTTAAGTAAGATATTCCAGTAAGTCGCTCAAAAATTGTATGAAATTGTAGACGCTCCCTAAATTTGTATGTTTGTCCGGGATCCCATTGAATATTCTTGATGTTTTCCAGATATTCTAAAACAATCGTTCCAAGTAGTAGTATTATCTTGAAGTTCACAAAATATTTATGAAGTTCACAAAATATTTATGTCAAAGCACTGCCCTTGGTGTGATAAAATTAGGCTGAAGTTCGTGGACACTTGGTAGTTCATAGACTTTTTTGAGTTTGTAGAAATACTTTAAAATTTGAAATGTTTGCCTAAATTTCTCTTAAACTCGCTGAGTTACTTTAAGGTATCTCTGAATTTTGAAGGGCTTCCGTGAAGTTCATTGAAATGCTTTGACGTTTCTAAAAAAACCATGACATTTTTTTGGAGTTCCGCGAATATGATTGGACAGACCATAGCTTCATACTAATTGGCTGAAGCTCTAAGCTTCTCTCACAAATTAAGAGTTCCTCTGCAATTTGCAGGACGTCTCTAAACCATGTAAGACTCACATATTATGATAGATTTTAATGATACATCTATGCCGTGGGCAAGTTGGCTGCTGATGAAATCAAACCGAATCGTTTACCCTAACTAAAATTTATATAGCCAAATGAATGTCCGTGTTTGGCTTTCCGTTGCGTTCAGCACAACCATCCAAAATATACTGTCAGCTACCTCAAATATGAAATTTCCCGAGACCCACTGTTTCCATCTTCAGCTGAACAAAAAATTGAATCAAAACAAACTTCCTTGTAAATAGTCTTTCATTCCTATTTTTTAACAATACATAATCGAGGCGAGCTGAAAAAAAATCACACGCCGCTCGTTGTCTTCGCTGAGAGCAACACAAAACATCCCGAAAAAAGCACCCTTCTCCGGAGGCAACCCTTTTCCAGCCCCACATCAACCAGCATAGAAATTGGAAGGATCGTCCGAGAGAGAGAGAAGACAAAAAAAATCACTAACCCTTCCGCAACCCCTATCGGAGCCGACCTCGGTGGTAACTGATTTGAATAATATGCAAATTCAGTTCGCATCTAATCCTCACCCAGCTAGCCCGGCTGGGCTCACCTTTCCCTCACGGTGACGGTGAAGACGATTAGGACCTCGCCTGGTCTCGGGATGGATGGTCCTGTGGGATATCCTCACCCTTTTGTTCCCGCCACTAAAGGCTCTCTGGTCCTTTTGTCACGCAACAATTGTTTCCCCCGGGTTTGGCCTCCGTGACGAGACCGACACGCGAAGAGGTACATTCAAGTCAGCGCGCATCTTCGATTTCGAACGGGGATTCCTTTGCATGGGCTGCAGGCGACACCGCAAGGATCTGTGCTTCGTACCCTACGGAGCGGGTATTGCGCTGAAGGTCGTAAGCCGGAGGAAAGCGCGAGATGTATGCAGATGATGCTGAATTTTCGGTGATGTTGATGGGCTGCGAGGAACGTCAGGGACAAGGATTTCTTTCTTTCTAACTGCTCGAGCTCTTTTCTCTTTCTCTAATTTTTATTATATTATTAATGTATTCATTCTCGCGGGCTGATTTTTTTTCCTCTTGTACTATTCTTTGCTTTGGTAGATGATGAGATTTTTTTTTGTTTCTTATCCTTTTGTTAGTTCTTATCGTTCGACGGCGGGAAAGGATTTCCAAAGAAGCAGCATCATTTTTTATCTGCGGATGCGTGTCGTCTCGTCATAGCCCGTCGAGGTAAGGGTGACTTGAGTGTGAGAAAAAAAAATTACGCGAACTTGTCTTATGTACTTTCGGTGAATGTTGTATTTAAATCTTGCCGTGGAAGATCGAGTCGAACGGGTTTAGGATATTTAATTATGAAGATATTCATTTTCTTGATAGCAATATGAAGACAGCAAACAAATGTCGGGTAATGATAAAACTTGTTTTTGGCGGTTAACGTTTTTTTAACTTTAAAAAACCGTTAGTGCTGTTTTTTTCTGGGAGCTACACATTTGCATAGTTGAGCTATTTATCATTGGTGGCTTTTAAAAGTAAGTTTCCGTTACTAATGCCATATTTTCTTTGGGCAGCGGAAAACATTGCTTTTGTTCTTGAAACATTCTGTCAATTTATATTATTTCTGTGGTAGGTTTATTAGTTTTATTAAACTCTTGAGTCTCATCAGTACGTCAGAACCGCTTATTATGACCGAAAAAATGGAACTGATGCTGATTAAGCTAATTACATGTAATTGGTACTATTTTTCAATTTTTTTTTAAAAATTTGGGGAAGATATTGGTTTGTAATTTGATGTTTTATTCGGGAACGTGTGATTCACATATCTGTATTAAATTTAAATTAAAGTTCAATCAGAAAAGACATAAACAAATTAATCACCTATGGTAACACTTAAATAAAATAAGTACAATCCACTTTCACAGTAATACTCTATTGAATAAATTCTCAGACGTAATATTGCCTGAAAATTACTTTAACCATCTTTTTTTTCTGGATTCTTAGGTTGTTTTTCAATACTTCAGAGTTCCAATTGATTCGTACCTGTATTGTCGTAAACGTGGCATTTGAAAATTTAACAAAAAATTATTAGGACTTAATGTCCAAGGTTAGTGCATTGGGCCGGCGACCCAACGTTTGTAAATTCGATTCCTGCCTCTAGGCGAATTTTTCGCATAATCGTTTAATTCAATATTTAGATCTATATTCCGTTGGACATTTCTACTGAATCTTGAATCAGGCATTCAGTATAGGCAATATGGCGAAACCCAAAACGCCCCAGAATGCGCAATCTCAGTTTGCAGATTTAAAAAATATTTCTCGTTTCTCAGGCAGATAACATTGCATTGTTGAACAATATACAATAGAAATCATATAATAATTCCCGTATTAATATAGAGATTATTGTGTGCATTTTGTGGATCGAGATGTCTCAACCTGAATACAACGAGGGGACCTTGCAACTTTGTTTCATTGACTGTAAAATCTTGAGTGTTCGTTCACCCCTACTAGAAGTAGAATATTTGTTGAGAGAGAATCAGAATATATGTATTGCCAAATTTGTAGTTTACCTCGTTCAACATGAACATGTGCAAAATAGTACTGATAAATTCCCAAAATCGTCTCACACAAGATCAATTTATATACACCAATAAAAGAACATCCCCCGTATATGGAGGACCATGCATTCGACGTACGGCTACACGTACACACATTACATTATTTGCCTCTGGGTACACCTGATAGCGCAATTCCCTGATTTATAACGCAAAATGGTAAAGTGGTCTCCGTTAAATTCGTCTCTGAGGAATTTTCGCGGGTGGTAGGAAAGCGGTTGAACTGCTCCATTCCTTCTTTCGTGAACCTGGAAGTTGCACGCGCTATTCACAGACAACACTGTGTACCTATGACCAACAAACTGCAAACTGTGAACAATCTGCACATTATCGAAAGCCGTGCATGGAAAACCCCTAACAAAACCCTGCTTTAATCCACCTAGTGGTGCAATTGTGCCTTTCTCATTGGTCTAAATTACATTTCTATGGCTCATTATGTTCAACACAATGGTTGAAATGTATATTACATATTCATTACGATTTGCACATACATACAATGGATCGACAGCCACGATTTTGAGATACTATGTGTCGACACTGAAACATCGCTTGAAACCAGTGGCAAATCAAGGAGAAAGATCCGGGGGGTCCGGACCCTGCCACAAATTTTCAACTTGTTAAGAAGGCCTCACTGCGAGTTGTGGAGTTTTGCTAGGATGTGGTGGGGTTTGGATTAGACTTTACTAAACCTCTAAAAAGCCAAAACTCCGAAAGCAGCTCCGCGAGCCTGTGCCACTTCTGCCATGATTCTAAGATTCCAATTATCTAAAATCCTAGCAATAAAAGCACTCTAGCCCAACCGGAGTGCCAACCGGCACATCAGGATCGACGCCAGTAGCATCCTGATTATGGCATACTGGCCATGACAAACGTCAACGGACAGGACACGGATTTAGAATTGGACGACGACTTTGGGCTGACAGGCGTGCTGTTCTACTCCCTAAGTAAGGAAGGATGACACTGACTTGAAAAGGCGAGTGGGCTAACAGCACAGCTGCCGCCGTCCTAACAAAACCTTGGCAAGTCTCCGGGTACATTTAAAACTCGTCACCATTAAGTTAGTGGTACTATCCGATCCGGCTCCGAACACTACTCCGCATGAAGGATAGTGTCAAATCTTGCATGACCTCCCTGCTACTAAGAGATTAGTATGAATAGATAATCAAGGGATCACGATAGGCGACTACGTGCAACGAGTAGAGATAGCGGCCCGGAGTTGGAACCCAACAAAATGAAGAATTACATTGAAACTCATGCAGAGCAGGCCCGGCGGATCCGTTCGCCAGAGGTGATTTGGTAAGGTCATCACCACCAGGAGCAGCTGAGGTTATTCAGCGGGAACAAGAGAAGGGGAAGTAACAGCCACAACAGCCACAGCAGAAAGGGATGAATTACACCTCCCAGAAGCCGAGAGTAGTGGCAGTGAAATCCCTGGTGGAGGAGAAGTTTGTGGATTTGAGAAATAATGTCCATAAGGACATTAAGGAGATGGTTCTCAAAATCCGGAAGGCGTTATTGTCTTCCGTGAATGAGTACAACACGGCAACACGGAGGGCGCGGAAGCGGAGAAATGCTTAAAGTATTTGGGCTTTGGACAATTGGCAGGGTTTGCCAAGGCCCGGATAGATCCAGGATGTGCTGGAAATGCGGCGAGACGGGTCATTTAACGAGAGACTGCATGCAGAGACCGTGCTTGCTTCGCATCCCAGCGGACGGAAACGAACATCAGACGGGTGGCCTTAAATGCCTTGCCTATAAGAAGGCGATTGCAGGTCAACGGTAATGGAGATAACCCAGATAAATCTGTAACACCGCACAGCAACTGTTGTGGCAGTCTACGACAGAAACAATGTGTGATGTCGCTTTGATTTCAGACTCGTATCAAGTCTCCTCTGATAACGGTAACTGGGTGGCGGATAGATCGGGAATAGTTGCGATACAGGTTATGGGCAGATTCCCCATTCAAGCAGTGATAGAACACTCATACGATGGCTTCGTGATCGCCACAATCAACGGCGTCTTCGTGTTTAGCTGTTACGCTCCTCCAAGGTGGACATTAGAGCAGTCCAATGCTGGCGCAGTTAACCGAGCAGTTGATCGATCGGAAGCCGGTAGTCATTGGTGGTGACTTCAACCCCTGGGCTGTGGAGTGGGGCAGTAGAGTAACCAACACAAGAGGGTGTATCCTGCAGAAAGCTCTAGCGAAGTTACACGTCCGATTGTGCAATGAAGGTTCCGTTTGCACATTTCGGAGAGACAGGAGGGTGTCCATCATCGACGTCACATTCTGTAGTCCTTTACTGACGGCGGACATGGATTGGAGAATATGCGAAACGTATACGCATAGTGACCACCAGGCGATTCGCTACCGTATCGGTAAACGGAACCCTACTGCTGTACGGAGAAGGATGACCGGTGAGCGAAAGTGGAAGACGAAAACCTTCAACAAAGACCTCTTCGTTGAGGTACTTCGGTCGAACGGCGGGACCGAAAACGTGGATGCGACTGACCTACCAAGAAGGATTGTGGCGGCTTGTGACGCCACAATGCCTCGAAAACTGAAACCACGCAATAAACGGTGTCCAGCTTACTTGTGGAACGAGACGATTTGTACGCTACGCGCTGCTTGTCTCAGAGCCAGAAGGCGGGCTCAAAGAGCAATGTCGGAGCTAGATAGAGAAGAGTGTAAAGCAGCGTTTCGGGACGCAAGGGCCGCTTTAAAACGGGAAATCAGACTTAGCTAGTCAGATTGACACAAGGAGCTATGCCGAGAAGTAGACGGCAATCCCAGGGGTGACGCATACCGAGTCGTGATGGCGAAAATGTAGGGCCCGACGACGCCAGCCGAAATGTGCCCGAGCAAGGATGGAATACCAAACGTGGTACTGAAAACTGCGATCCTGGCAATATCCGGACATGTTCAGGATAGTGCTGCAGAACTATCTAAATGAAGGCAACTTCCCCGAAATGTGGAAGGTCCAGAAGCTGGTGTTCCTGCCGAAGCCAGGGAAGCCACCGGGCGATCTGGACGCGTATAGGCCCATATGCCTGTTGGATACACTCGGAAAACTTCTGGGAAGGATCATCCTTAACACGTTGACGAAATTCACGGAAGGTGAACGCGGATTTTCCAAGATGCAGTTCGGATTCCGTAAAGGAGCATCGACAGTGGATGCAATTCGGACAGTGCTCGAGAGTGCTGAGAACTCATTAAAACAGAAGCGAAGAGGATATCGATACTGTGCAGTGGTTACGATAGATGTGAAGAACGCGTTCAACATTGCCAGCTGGGAAACCATCGCTGCAGCGCTGCATAGAATGAGGGTTCCCGACTATCTATGCCGGATCCTGAAGAGTTACTTTCAGAGCAGAGTGCTGCTGTACGAGACGAGCGAAGGGCAGAAGTCAATGCGAGTCAGAGAGGGTGTTCCTCAGGGCTCCATTCTCGGCCCTACTCGTTGGACCGGGATGTACGATGGGGTCTTAACGTTGCAGCTGCCCAGGAAAGTGGAAATCGTGGATTTCGCGGACGACGTGCCACTAACGGTGATGGGTGAGACGTGGATGTGTTTGTGACGGAGACAATAGACGCGATCGAGAGCTGGATGAACGGAGTAAAGCTGCAAACAGTGTGGTGAGCTGTTGTTGATCAGCAACTGCAAACATGTCAATGGATGCAGATCGACGAAGAGATGTGCCCCGACGAACATACCTGGAACACTGTCAACAGAGTGGTTACGAGCATACTCTCCGAGCTGCAGATGAAGTGGCGAAGGGACCTACAAGAAGCCACAAATCGGGTTTCGAGGGAAACTCCGCCGCCGGGGAATTCTCCGTCTTTTTAGACTAGGTCCACCGCCGCCCAAGTAGCAATGGTTATTTCAGCAACTATTTCATAACCAGTTGGCAACAAAAAATAAGTGCTGTTGTGACTTACATCTAACTTCCTGCGCGACCCAAAAAGTGCAGTTTTAGGCCGATTTTCAACATAATTATGATTGAGCAAAACAGTAAAAACTTGTTTTCTTTTCGTTGCAATAACGATGCGAGAAAAGCAAAAAGAAATCATATTGTTGTCAACATGTTGAATGTAGGTCAACAACACAACAACAACAAGATTACTTATTCATACCTTTTTGCAGTTCACTTGAACTGTCAATCGCAACTTTAAAGTTATATATTTTCATACAAATATGTTAAGATTATGTTACCAGTAGAAATGAAAATCACAACCAAGTTCTTATGTGCGTTGATAATTTAAATATGAACTGTAGTGTCATTCTTCATATTAAAAATTATCAATTAAGCATCAAATTTTATTGCGGATCAGAGACTATCGAGTGATATTTTAATCTACTTCTTATTATTTCACGTGCTCTTGGTGAAACCAAATTCACAATAGTTTTTTTTTTTTTTTTTGAGGAAGACCAAAACATATTAAAAATACACTATTATTCAAGGAAAACACACATTAATCATAAATTAATGACAAAAATCGCCTTAATCGTAGACTTTTATAAAGGTTTGCGAATCGGTTGAGATTTTATTTTCAATACATTAGAAAATGATGCATACAAACAACATGGCTTTCAAGCCATCCAGGGCCTAATTGATACTGTGATTTTGGTGAATACAACGTCGCTCACTTTTCAAACAAATTTATATCAATGAGCAAAGATTTTGATTTGTGAACAACTATTTTCTAGCATACGGTTTGTCTTCATAGAGCAATTTTCAGTTCACATCAAAATATACTTTTC
Source organism: Topomyia yanbarensis (assembly GCF_030247195.1). Lineage (NCBI taxonomy): Eukaryota > Metazoa > Arthropoda > Insecta > Diptera > Culicidae > Topomyia > Topomyia yanbarensis. The sequence goes on from NC_080671.1 coordinate 337,305,814, forward strand.
CTTAATATGACCCTCTACTATACTATTCTTGCTAAGAACGTTCTAGTTACAAAGTCGTAAAATTCACCGGTCACAATCCATGCGCTACACTTCATAGTATACAGGCATCGAACTGTATGGTGGCGCTAACTATAAAATATTCGGGGTATCGGAAAAATGTAAACATGTGACATGTACGATGAGAAATTTTAAAAGAAAATCTTTCTTTAATCGCAGTAGTAGCATTAATACCAATTGTTGAACCATTGGGCAATACTCCTATGAGAAGCACAGACACTATAAAAATGAACTAAAAGATATTTTGAAGATATTTTGAACCAACGGTAAATCAAATGTATGTATACTTGCGCATCTTATAAAAAATTCTCAAATTGATAATACTCGTTCCGATCTACCTACTATCCTACTATAATCTGTGCGGAGGGGATTTAATCATTTTGTTTGAAATCAGTAATAACATAAATGCCATTTGTTTACATTTTTCCGACACATCGAACATATTATAGTTGGCGCCACCGTAAAGTGAGAGCGCATGACGTGCTATCGGTGAATTTTCGCAATGTAATGCAAACGCAAATACAACTTATTTTTTATTTCTCTCCGCATTAACTTAACTTGTTGAATCAGTGTTGCGAAAACATTTTATAAATACATGCGAGTTTGTGCTGAAAGGCGTAATGATGATATGTGACATGATAACACGAATACGACTTTGTAAACTGAAATGGTTTCAGCAAGAATATATTGTCAAAATAAATATCACAAAATCAAAATCGCAACTACATTTCAACAAACTCTGCAGCATCAGCAACTAGTTCGGAGCATTAATGAACATGTTCCAGCTGGCAACATAAATGACCATTTGGTGGCAAAAGATGTTGTGAAATAACCTTGTTGTTATCTATGTTTAACCAGCACAACAAAAGTAACTTGATTGTTCCCTCGTTGCAACATAGTTCGGACTTAGACGATTAAAACTAGTTGCAATTTGCTACTTGGGCGGGGACTAGTTGAGTAGTACGTGACGTTACGACGACGCACCGAGTTTGGGTCGTCGAGGCGCCTGTAAACCGGACGTCAAGCTTCACCGGAATCGCCGGACCGACCTCGACACCCTACCGGGTAGCTCGTGAGTAGGCTAGATCCACTGCCGGGGATTAGAACGAGTAGACCGCGTCGCACAGTCAGCTGTGGGTCGTTGGGGCGCTGGTGAACCGGAAGCTACGCTCCACCCGGAATCGCCGGATAGACCTCAGCACCTACTGGATGGCCCGTTGAGTAGGTTAGATCCACCGCCGGGGACTAGATCGAGTAGATCGGGACGACGCGGAGAGCTAAATGTCTCACGGAAACGAACATCGGTATCAGGAGAAATCTACCGCTCAGTTTCAGGAGAACCTCCCTCGCCGGAGAATTTTTCGTCGGAGTAGGCTAGATCCATTGTTGGGGACTAGACCGGGTAGTTCGCGAACAAGTGAGAGCGGGAACTGAATGGCTCATCGGGAAAGTAGAGCGAAATGGAACGAGAGGGAGCCAAAGGGCTCTAGAAATTGTGGTGCTAAAACCAAAGAAAAATCGGTATCGAGAGAACTTCCTTCGCCGGGAACTCTCCGTCGGCGTAAGCTGGATTCACCGCCGGGACTAGACTGAGTAGACCGCGACTAGACACCACCAGTCGCGGGTCGTCGGGGCACATGTTACAGCGGAATCGCAGAACTCACCTCGACACCTGGCTTCGGGAGAACTTCCCTCGCCGGGGAATTCTCCGTAGGAGTGAGTAGGCTAAGTCAACCGTCGGGGACTAAACCGAGTAGTTCGCGAACAAGTCGGGAGCTCAACTATTAAATGGCGCTGGATTGTACGAGAAGGGAGTTGCGGTGCTAACTGGCACAAGGGAGCCGAGTCGGTGAATTAGGCAATCTGAAGTTTGCCACCCAGATTGCCTTCGTAGGGGAGGAACACTATGTCTCGACTCACAGCCAGCTTTCCGACTTCCATGCAGAAATTGCCAGTCTGTGTGGATGGTGGAGAACTAGTGGTGTGTTGATGTGTGGTGCTGTAACCCTACTGAAGGAACGAACTACTAGTGGGTGGGTGCTATGTACATAAAAACCCCTCCCCGAAGTAATTCCGTAACGTAGTGCCGGGGAGGAATTCGGTTCTGGGCAAGAGTAGTGGTTTTTATCGGGTCGGGTGATGGCAACCCAAACCCGTTCCCTGAAAAATTAGGGTTTTTGAACATTTTTTCCCGTTTCAGGGTTTTCTTGAAAGTTTTATAATGCTCTCTGAAAAAAACGCACACATGCACAGGAATTTTCCGAACTCGACGAACTGAGTCGAATACTATAAGAGACTGTCATCTGGGCCTCGATTAAAAAGTCGGTTTTCAGAGTGGTTGCATAGCCTTTCGATAGGCGAAATGCAAAAAATAAGTGTATAGGATTGCCCCCGTACCAATGATTTTTTTAGTTTTAGTACTTTAGTTGACCTGCTGAACTACCATTGCACAGTGGTCCAAATTCGCTATTTAGGAAGACAAAAATCTAATCCTTCTATTTTATAGCCACGATGTCTTCAGGACAAATAATCAGTATCGAATAGGCCATCTCCAGATGTAGATGATAAGGTGTTTCAAATTATTTTCTGAATGTGAGAAGATAGAATATTGCAATCTTCAGCAACATTGTAGATCTTATATCAAACAACTTTATCGAAGACGTATCAGTTGTATCACCAAAGGTTTTCATTTTATAGCTATTTTAATTGAACAACTTGCTGTTTTGTTGTTTGTAACTTTTTATTTTTTATTTCTCGTAAGCGGTGTCTTCAGACAACTTTTACAGCTTATCGAAGCTCTAAAATATAAGGTTAAGCCATAAACATTTTTGTCTTCTTAAATTGTGAATTCGGACTACTGTGTATTGTGATTACCACAAGCCTCATAAAAAAGAGGGTTTCGAGGAAATGAGCCATAAATCAACATTTTTACAAACTATCATTTTTATCATTGGAAATAGGGTTCGTCGCGGTGCGGATGTGGGCGGTAAATGGATTGTCCGCACCGCAACCGCAAAAAATATCATAACCGCACCGCTTACCGCAACCGCACTTTATTTACCGCACCGCACCGCGCGGTAATGCGGTAAATGCGGTAAATTTTTTTCATATTTTTAAAAATTGAGTTGAAAAATTGTTCATTTGTATAACCATATATAATAAAATGTTAATCTTATTTACACGAAAATTAACTTTAAGGGACTCCTCAGAATGTAATGTTTAAAAAAAATTCAACTTTTGCCTTTTCTATTAATAAAACTCCGTACATTTAAAATGCAAGCATTATACATTCAAAAACGTTGTACTGCAGTTAATTGAAAAAATGTAAAAAATGTATTAAAAATGTAATAAGAAATGAAGTATTTTTTTCTTTAAATTGTCATATTTGCAATGTGTTGACATATGAAAATGAAATGGATGATTTTCACATTTACGTAATAAAAACCACCTTTCATTCTTAAAGGAATTTCAACAAAAAAAATAAAATCGAAATACCAGTACTTCTATATAGTAGCGCATATATTCCAATACAGTGAAATAAAAACATTGTATTTCATCAATAAGAATGACGCCATATTTGACGAAAAAAAATTGCTCTATACATTACATCTAATCAGAAGTCCGGTCTCAACCGGTACAGAATTATTGAACATTAGAAAAACTGCTAAAAATGTATGATTTGTAACATACAGCAGAAATGTCATTAAAAATAGGGGGTTTTATGGACAAAATATCCCAAAACTCTAACTTCCGCATTTTTCAAGAAACATATGTATTCTCATTCAGAAACTAAGATTGCTCCCTTTAAAAATATATGAAGTGTAATTTTCTAAAGGCTAGTTCTAGAAGGTTCTAGCATTTAATAGATTTTTCTATAATATTTTCCCAAAGAGCCAATGGCAAAAACTTCAATCAAAGTGGACGGGAGTCAAACGACGTGGTATTTGGCTAAAATAGTTTCAAAAAAGCTACAAAATAGTCTTAACCCTCCAGCACACGCGCCATTGTATTTTGTGAAACACCTTCCGAAACTCTAGCGAAATCTTCTTTCAGCAACAGCGGCTGCTCATTCGGGGAACCATTCGCGCGAGAGCTGGAGGTTTAACTGAAAAATATGAGCACTTAATTTGGTAGAAAACTATCATAAATTTGAATGGAAGTACGCAAAATAAAGTTATGTAGCATACTTTTTGAGAAAGAGTCCAATAAAATTGACTGCATTGACTCACATTGAATTTACACAGCAATCAAAGAAGATAGAAATACGATGTTGATGAACGAATGATAGAATAATCATCCTTATTTTGACCCCTCCTTTTTTGGGACGATTTCATACATTTGTATCTTTTACTGCCAATTACTCCAAATTTGTTTGGTTTGATGAAGATAATTATATTCTTTGGGTTGTGTTTAACCATTATGTATCCGACGCGGTATCCGGGTACCTTTTTAGGTTTCAAATAATGAAATTCATATGTTTTATCCATAGCTGGAAATTGAAACTTTGTGATATCTTAGAACTTTACTAAGTCAAGCTTTTGGGTTAATAATATTGTTGATATAGTAAGGGGGAGTTAGGAGGGGCTCCTGAATTTTTTTTATTACGTAACAGGCCGACGTGGGTACCCGGGTACCCACAAAACTGAAATACCAATAACTAAGGTATTTTCCAACCGATTTTGATGATTTTGGCTGTTTTGGATTCAGAAATCCATCCGCTTTTGGACTTGGTAAAAATGAATCGGGTTACTTTATTCGGTTCCCGGGAATCCGGTTTTCCGGAAGCAGGCACCAATACTGGCATACTATTTGTGAACTTCATTGGAATACTAGTAATATGGGTATCAAAATTCTTGGAATTGCATCAGTAGGCTGTATCTCGTGGTTTTGGAACCATTTGGTGATTTGACCCTGGAACGGACATTCCGGAGCAGGTTCCCATGGGGCCGTGAGTGGCCATTCCATTCCAATTCCATTTTTTTAATTACCATAGGGTCCCGTAACAATAAAAAACAGTCTTCCGAGACAATTTGAAGAGTTTTGATACTCATATTGCTAGTACATTATTAAAATTTACAAATCATACCCGAGTACTGGAACACTACCGCGAAAAATCCGGATTACCAAGCACCAGATCCATTCATCCGGTTCAAATTTCAAATCAAAAAGTGGACGAGTTCCTGAATCCAAAAAATCTAAATGTGTCCCAATCGGATAAAGGAAGCCATAGTTATGAGCATTTCAATTTTTGGGTACCCGGGTACCCACGTTGACCTGTTAAAGGTGTTTTTTTTTGTTGGACACATAACAGTTAAGTCCCAGCATAATTAGTTTATCTCTAATTTCTTTAAATTATTCAAAATTCACAGTTGAAAAATTGATATCGGAAACGATTCATAATTCAACGAATCCAACAGAAATCGGGAGAGGTGATGCACTTTTAAATTGGATTTAAGAGTAAAAATTTATTGTTTTTAAATGGTCTAATAATTTTGTCTATATTTGGATCTTGCATTTTATGAATTTGAAATGGTTAGTTTGTGAAGTCTTACTTAGAAGTATGAAATAACTAGTGTCCTAAATATGTCGTAAAAATAATAGCGTCAAAATCTTTCGGTCACAGCTAGATTTTCTTTCGTAATAGCAGTCTGTTTATCAATTTAGAATAACCAAAATTATCACTTTATCAATTAATTTTTGCGGTGCGGTTGCGGTAAAACCGCGCGGTAAAAGCTTTTTCCCGCACCGCGTCTGCGGGAAAAAGTGTCTTAAAGTGTCAAAATCTGCGATGCGGGTGCGGTAAATACCGCGCGGTTGCGGTAATTACCGCAACCGCGACGAACCCTAATTGGAAATGTGCAATCAAAAGACCATAACTTTGAAATAATAAGTTTTTTGCTACATACTTTTACAAATTTCCAAATTTCCCTCCTTTTTGCATGAATCAAATAATATGGTAAAGGACTGTGATACGCGAACAATTTCAACGGTCAAAGATAGATATAGCATCCCAACTTTAAATCAATAAAGTAGCTCAATTCTCGACAAACATATGATTACGGCCTAAAAGCCAATTGTCAAAATTCACTTTGAATGAAAATTCCGGACAAACCGTTACACGCCAATCACAGATGTTGGTAGTAAACGAAAGAGAAAAGTTTTCTCTTTCATAAACTGCTGTGAACTGTGTTCGGCTAGTAATGGTTTGTCCGAAATTTCAATTCAAAGTGGATTTTGACAGTTGGCTTTTAGGCCGTAATCATATGTTTGTCGAGAATTATTTTTTTCGAAGTTAACAGAAACATTACACCAATTTGCAACACCCCCTTATTATTTATTATTGGAACTTACACCAGTTCACCAGTACCAGAGCACTCAACAAAGAAAGCCTCCATCACAAGCACACTAAAATCAACGCTGTTTCCTGTAGAAGTTTATCCACTAGGAAAATTTTCATTAATTACGCATTCCTCGGAATCAGCACCGTTCTGGAAAATTTCCCAGAACCAGTGCACCCTGACCGAAAAGGGACAACCATCTGTCCCCCCTGCCTAATGGGGAGGTCCACCGTTCAAGGAAAACAACAGCCACTGACCGTGGCAGCAGCCAGGGCTGACTGAGGCTGACTGGTTGGCTCCCTGGCAAAACCCGATGATTATCGACCGTTTCAGGGTGGCTTTTTTGTCCAACTATAGCCTTTGTTGCGCACTACAGTGCAGTCTGGCCGCCCGAAAACAATGAATGTTGCAGTTTTAATCACTCTCTTATTTACACCGTATATAGAGGCACTTGTTGCGCCTTCTCGGTTTAATTGAGTGATGATGAAGATGGCTAATTATCGATGGAGATGATTTTTTTTAATCGGGTTGCTTATTTAGCCGAATAAAGAAAGGAAAGTCAAGCGTGGCATTAATGGGTGAGCGATTTTTTTTGTATCCGCTCGCAAGTGTCTCGATTATTTCTTTGAACCCTTGAAGGGAAAATTTGTGATAAAAAGTAGTTGCGATGGGCCCTTTGTTGCGCTCATACACTACGGTAACGGAAAGGTGTTCATGTAGCATTTAAGAGGGGGGCAAAAAACCGAATGCTGTTTAGTTTCACGGCGATGAGTAGACTAGACAAGATAAGGAATGTACCTGCCTGCATACCTTACATTAATGGGTAGGTTTAAACTAGGAAACAACCTTGCCGCTTCAGCGCATCAGCTGCTGCTAGATCCGAGGCCTATGACAAGTCGATAATTAAATTATGATCATCACAAGCATTGAGCAATTAAATAGCCGTGTTCCTGCGTGCGCAGAACTTATAAAGATTCTGCCTGATTAGTATTTTACGCTACTGATAACAGTACTTTATGCAGATTTGTGTTAATGGTGGCCGAAAGCTTATTTTTTTGCAAATTGTCGGAACAAAATTTACAAATTTCATCGAAATTTTGCGAATGTTTTTTGTTCGTCTCGTAATTTTTTCTTACTTCTTTTATACAATTACTTATGTAGAAAAATTTCCCGAAAGTTTACTAACATTTGCCGTTAAGCAATTGTGAATCAATATAGAAGTTCCCTTAGATTTTTTTCACAAAATGCTTTATTGCAAAGAATTCTCATTTTACCGATTTTTTGCGTCTTCGGAGTTATGACGTGCGAAAAAGGCGGATTCCTAATTTATAATGTCCCATCTGTCAGCGCGGCATTGCGAAGCGGGACACCGACACGTACGGTACCTTCGAGATCGACGAACGGGTTCAACCACTTCAGCGTGGAAGATCTTGAGACACGTTCGCCACTAGCAAGATCGAAAATCTCCTCAGCGAAGAGTTCACCTTGCGCGAGATGACAGAGTGAAAGTTCGGCGTGTTGGAGCTCTTGTGCGGTAAACGAATAGACTGGGTGCGGGTTGATGCTCGGGATGACGAGTGGCTTATACTTCTCCTTTTCCGATCGACGTTGCAAGGCTCGTTCGCGAAGCACATGCAGATAGCGCTGAATGAACGCTGTCACTCGGCGCAGCTTGGAGAAGTTGGAGTAGCGAGCGAATAAATCGGTGCAGAAACTCAGCTGTGTCGTGGTCATGGCGACTAGTGGTATCCATCGTCCTTCGGTGAACACTTCAGGGGTTTCTGCTGCTGGTAACGTTGAATTTGGTCAAAAATCCGGAGACCTTGATAGCCACGGTGTCCCAGTTCACCATCGTATAAAGTTGGGGATGTCGGTAGGATTAAATCTTCGGGGTATGTCGTCAGAAGGGTTGTCGACTCCAGGAACATGCTTACAGTGGTTGAGATCGGTTGAAAGCTGTATCTACGAGACCCAGTTTGCGACGAAAGTCTTCCAACGACTCGGGTTCCCGCGAAGCCATTGGAGGACAATAGTGGAATCTGTCCAGAAATGAACAGCTGCAGGAAGCTTCACCGTCGCGTTCAGATCATCAGGTGGTATGTCCTCAAGAACTTCAGGAGAATTCGATGCCCATTTCATGAGCAGTAATCCAGCGGAAGTTAGCATTGCCGATACCTCACGACGTAGCTTGATGGCGGATTCTAAGTCCGGCGCCCCAGAAAGAAAATCGTCGACTTAGAAGTCTTCCGTAACTGGCCAACTCGGGATTAGATACGACTGCATGGTATCTGCTGCAGAGTACGAGTAGCTAGGTAAGGAGCGCTTGCTGTTCCGTACGTTACTGTCTGCAGTTCACACATAGCGATGGGTTCGTCTGGGCCTGTACGCTAAAGAATTCGCTGAAACGGCCGATCATCAGGATGCAGGAATACTTGCCGGTACATCTTCTCGATGTCCGCAAACCAGAGCGATGTGATGTGTTCGAAATATCATCACGATGGAGAGTAGATCTTGCTGAACTACGGGTCCGACCAAAAACGTGTCGTTCAGCGAATATTCTGACGCCGTCTCGAAGAACGCGTCGAAAACGACCCTAACCTTCGTCGTGGTACTCGACTCTTCGAAAACGGGATGATGTGGGAGATAACAGTGAGCCTTCACGTCATCTACAGGCTCGTCAAGCCTTCTCATGTGACCGAGCTGTAGGTACTCGTCCATGAAGCGATTCCTTGATTGCAGGATCTCGTTGAAAACGGCGTTCCTAGCTGTAAAAAACGGCGTTCTACGATGGCTCTGGAGGCCCCCAGGAAGACTTCTGGATCTTCGTTGGGAGGAAGACGTATGACGTACCTTCCAGTCGAATCACGCTTGACTGTACTGGAGTACAATTCTTCACAGCGAGTTTCTTCGGGTGAGTGTGTAGGACCAGTGGAAATCGCTTCTAACTCCCGAGACTTATGAAGTGCGGCTTCCAAATCTTCATTGGTAATGAAGAGATTGCAGATCCGGGGATTTCCAGGAGATCCGTTGGACGCGGAACCAGCGACCGCCCATCCGAAGGGCGTTTCAACTACCCACGGAAGACTGTTACCAAGCGAGATCTTCCTACCGGTGTGAAGTTCCCAGAAGGCTTCACTTCCGATGACGAGGTCAATCCTTCCTGGGACATGAAATTGTGGATCTGCTAATCCAACCTGCGGGAATCTCCACGCCGACGTATCGACGAACATGGTCGGCAGCTCTGCGGATGGCTGCTTCAGAATGAGAAACGCGAGCTTCGTGGAAAATGGCTGAGTTCTCGATTCAATGGAGGTGGTGATGGCATTTTTTACCCTTTGCGTTCAGAGACCGATTCCTGCGACCGAAATGTCCACCTTGGTGTGACAGTTGAGGAGAACCTTCCCTAACTGACCAGAGATAAAGTTGGACATTGACGCCGAGTCGAGTTGAGCACGAGCCTTGTGTTCCCTGCCATGATCATCAACAACGTAGAATTAATATATTGTTTTCGAATTAAAAAAATTTCGTACAGACTGAAATACTATACTAACTTAAACCTATTTTCAATTTGAACATTTCTCTACTTAAGTTGAAGTCAAAATGATGAAAAATGCTATTGAAGAGCTGACAGCAAACATCTACCGGGTTATTCTGGCCGTACTGCGTGCGATGAGTAGAGCGCCGAAAGAAGTCCATTCTCCGCAGAGACCTACCAGGAACGTTGAAGTCCAGCTTAGCGAGAAGCAGAGGGCAGTCAATGTTGTCAGCGAGAAGATCGAACACAAAAAGTCGCTGCAGAAAAACTCTCCTGTTTCGTAGCGTAGGCAGGTTGATAAGAGCACAACGATGCTCATACGGTGGTAGTTCAAATCGATTTCGCCAGGGAAGCCGTCGAAGGGCATACCGGACGAAGCACTTTTGCACCCGTTCTATGCGATTAATGTGTACGGTGTGATACGGGGCCCAAACGATAACTCCATACTCTAGAATGCTGCGTACCAGACTGATGTACAGTGCCTTCAGGCAGTAGACGTCGTTGAAATCTTGGGTGTTTCGTTTGATGAGTCCTAGTACTGCAATGGCTTTAGCAGTAACTGCATTGAAGTGTTCGATGAAACGTAGCTTACGGTCAAGTATAACACCAAGGTCCTTGATTGATGAAACTCGTTTTACTGGGGCAGCGCTCACTGCATACTCAAACGTAATTGGCGAGAGTATTCGTGTGAATGTGATTATGTTGCATTTCTGAATGTTTATAGTCATTCCGTTTCTATCACACCAACTCATGATCCTATCTATGTCCATCTGAAGTGCACAACAATCTACCAGAGCTGTTATGGTGCGATAAATTTTCAGATCATCTGCGTACATCACCTTACACGATGTCAATTCGCTGCAAATGTCATTCACAAAGAGCACGAAGAGAAGAGGTACAAGGTGACTCCCTTGAGGTACACCCGATGTGATGTCAAATGGGTCTGAAAGTACAGTTCCAAGTCGCACAGATGCACTGCGGTTTGTAAGGTACGAGAAGATCCAATTGGTCAGCCAGTCTGGAAATCCAATTCGCCTCAACTTTTAAACAGCTAGCTGATGAGAAAGGCGATCGAAGGCTTTGGAGAAATCTACATACACTGCATCAATTTGTTGTCGTTTCTCTAATTTATCAATCAGCGTTGACATATAGCTCATTAAGTTCGTCGAACAACCGTTTCCAGTAGAATCATACTGCATGCGGTTTGGACCGCCATGCTGATCTGCGGTGGAGCAGAACCCGAACTGGGCGAAAGCGGCTGTTGAACCGGTGGAGATTGTTGTGATGATCCCGTATTGACAGGACTCGACGACACCCTAGATGGAGAGGAATCGTGTAACAGGGAATGATGTCTTTCGTGGCACGTATGACACGTAAACTTCGATACACACTTCCTGGCTGGGTGACTGAAGCTCAGACAGTTCCAACACAACCGTTTTTGAGAAACCAGCTCTCGGCGCTAGCGAACATCCTTTCCTAGGAATACTGGGCAGTTGCGGAGGGAATGGATGTCTGAACATGCTAACTGACCTGGAGAATCTTCAGCATGTTCACCAGTGGCCAGTTCCCAATGCTCCACAGGTTTATCTAATTTCGCCAACGCCCGTGCATGGCGCTGGAAATCGTCGACCAGACTGTGGATGCGCTTAGCAAACTCCTGCTTGACCGCTGACAGTTCGTAGAGTGTCCTGAACAGCTGACGTTTGAGAAAACGGCGATTGTCGTACCTCTTGTGTAGGGCGTCCCAGGTTGACGCATAGTTGTCGGCTTCGACGTCAACTGACTCGAATGGCTTCATTGCGTCCCCTTCAAGCGATTGTAGAAGGTACTGAAGCTTGGCGAGCGTTGGTATGTCCCCATTGAAATGAACCATGGACGTAAAGGTGTCTCGAAATGACAACCAACGTGAGAAATCGCCATCAAATCTCGGTAGATCGATCTTTGGAAGACGGAGGTGGAATCCTGTCGAGAAAGAGTGTTGATTTGCCATCATGGATGCCTTTTCTGCGCAGTATCGCTGCTCGAAATCGACACGTTCCGCCAGGTGTGACGCCAGAAATTCCTCCTTGCCCGGTCTGTCAATAGCTTCCTGTGCCTCCATGAACTGCGTATAAGCCCTATCCAGCGACTCTACACGAACACTCAGTTGACAAGCATCACGTGCAGGATCGTACCGCAGGATAAACTTCTCCAACGCATCACGAATCGCTAGCAATTAATTACGCTGAACTAGCCGGTCTCCCAACACTTTCTCCTCTTTGGGTGGCATCACAAAGCACTACGAACGGAAACGGCATTTAAATCGATAACGGACTTCTTCCCGACGCGAACTAACCGTTACTACGCGAATAATCCTTCCCGACGCGATGAATTGCCCTTCGCGAACGCGAAATTCGAACGGAAGTGAGCAGTTTTATTATCGAACGATTGCTCCTTCCCGTCCCGAGTTAACCCACTTCTACGCGGTATCGCATCGATTTTCCACTCGATTTGCGGACCGTTCACCGATTGTCACAATGACCGAAGGTCACCATTTTCTTAAAAATTAAGGAAATGCTACTCCAAGCCACATGTGGTGGAAGATTGGAACAAACTCACCGCGGATTCCAGTTCGGAATCGAAGCTGGTTGACAAGGTAGCGACAGTAATCACAGTAATCAGTACCTTTGATATCAACAACAGCATCCCAAGCAACGCTCACTTTGCCTCCAAAATGGCACTGTAGACGCGGCTATCGGAGGTCAACTACCTCCCGATTCGTTAAATAGCCACCAGTCACAATGGCCCACTCGATGGCTTGAAAAATGGCCACAGTCCAAGTGCTTCACACGCTACAATAATCGCGGTAGCGCGAAAGTCTTTCCACCACACAACCTAAATCACTAGCCGTCATATTTCGGCTTTTCCACCGGCGATTTTACTTTTCCGCGAAACTTTAATGCTAACCGCGCGATCGCGTTTGCCCGAAAATCAACTTTCACTACAGCGCACCCGCCAATTCACAAACACGTTAGCTATTTTTTCATCAACGTAATGGCTACACTTTTCCCAAGCGGTACCTTTTTCCGCGATTTGTTCACTACCGCACAACGCACTTGCGGTTTCAATTGCCTTCTATCCGACTCGAAAGACCAAAATGTTCGAGCACGAACTTTTGCCAGTCATCGAAGGACTTACTTCTAGTCAACAAACTAGCACCGAAAGTGCGCACAGAAAAACACGGGATCGCCTTTCCACTGAACACCGGGGTACTTAATAAAATGTTTGCATCGCTCATCCGCCCTTCGCTTGGGGACTTCGCACTATGGCTCACCGTATCAAAAAACACACGACTCGAAACACTAAGTCCACCAATTCGCTCGCTCGGACGCAGTTCGACGTTGGAGGGCACGCGTACACTGAAACAATTGCGAGTGATAATGGACGACCAGTTGAGCTTCAACAAACACGTCGACTACGCCTGCGAGAATCATGCTAAACGTCGACGGCCTGAGAAGCAGTACGAGACTTTTGCTATTTACTTGTCATAGGTACTCCGATATGCGCTGAAAACCAAGCGGAACCGTGAAAAGCTAAAGAGGACATTCCGTCTGACGGCCGGTCGAGTCGCGAGTGCGTACAGAACAATATCGTCGTCGCAGGCTGTATGCGTTATCTCCGGGATGATTCTCTTCTGCATCAATCTGGCTGAGGATGTGAAATGCTATCAGCGGAGAAATGCAAGGAGACTGTTCCGAGCGGACTCGTTGGCTAAGTGGCAGCAGGAGTGCTCAGAGAAAGGAAGGTGGACCCACCGACTCATCCCAAATGTATCGGCTTGGGTGCATAGGAAGCATAGAGAGAGGAACTTCCGTTTGACGCAGTTTTTGTTCCGGAACGGATGCTTTCGGAAGTACTTGTACCGGTTTAAATATGCTGCGTCACCTCTTTGCCCGGAGTATGCGAACGTGCAGAAGAGACACCGGAACACGTGGTCTTCGAATGCCATAGGTTCGAAGAAGTTCGTAGGGGTACGCCTGGTGTGACAGTTGACAATATCGTCGAAGAGTGATTACGAGTATACTATCCCAGGTGCAGAGGAAGTGGCGAAGGGGCCAACAAAGTAGCGCCACTGGCTAGAAAGTTGCCATGAAACCACAAATCTGATCTCGAGAGAAATTCTATCGCCATGGAGCTCTCCGTCGATGAAAACTAGGTCGACCGCTGCGGACCAGTTCAGTAGTACTGCGACGTAGCACCGGGTACGGTTCGTCGGTGCGCCAGCGAACGGTACATCAGGCTTCACCGGAATACCCGGACGGACCTCGACGCCTACCGGGTGGTGTGTAACCTATATCTACCGGCGAGGATTAAACCGAGTAGACAGCGTCCAATAGCTAGCAGTGGGTCGTTGGGGTGCTAGTGAACGAACATCTACCTTCCACCCGGAATCGCTGGATAGACCTCGGCACCTACTGGCTGGCCCATTGAGTAGGCTCAGTCCGCCGCCGGAGACTAAATCGAGTAGATGGGGGCGAAGCGGGGAGCGAAATGGTTTACAGAAACGAACATCGGAGAAATCTACCGCCGTGGAATTCACGGTAAGCTAGATTCGCCGCCGTGGATTATCCGACTATATCGTGACAAAAATGGGAGCTAATTGTCTCACGAAACAAACACCGGTACGGAGAGAAATTCCGCTGCCGGGGAACTCTCAGTCGGACTGGGGTAGTTCACCGCCGGACTGACACTATCTGAATAGATCTAGATGAAGCTGGGAGCTAAACGGCTCAAAGAAGCGGGTGTCGGTGTCGGGAGAAATTCCTCCGTCGGGGAACTATCGGTTAGAGTAGGGTGAGTTCACCGTCGGGGGCCATCCGAGTAGATCGTGATAAGGCTGGGAGCTAAATGATTCACGGAAACAGGAGCTAGGTGGCTCATGGAATCAGCATCTAAACAGCTCACGGAGACGAGAGCTAAAAATACAAGAAGTAAGAGGAATTGAGAGTTAAATCAAAGCTCAACGAACGAATAATTTCATAAACCAAATGAGGCTCCAAGATAGAGCAGAAGAATGTGGTGCGATGAAAGCACAACGAGTCCCCCCCCATGGAGTAATACCTTGATGTAATTCCGAGGGAAAGAGGGGCGAAAAAAGAGTAAGGAGTGTTTTAGTGATTAGTCACGAACATGAGTCGTGAGCTCCACACAGTGCCAATACACCGCAGGCCAGGCGAAAAGTCGACGTAATGTCTTTCCGAGAAATGTATTCTTCTATTATTGACCGAAGCGTCTATTCCAACATGAATGAAAAAAATATTTCATTATTTCTTTGATGAACCCAACCATAAGTTCTTTGAATTTGTTGAGGCAATGTTTGTTTTAAAGACACCTCTTTCAGCTCATACAATTAATTGCACCTGTGCTTTAATTTTACACGTCTTGTTCTATTGATAAAGGAGAAACAATTAAAATGCATTTAAGTTTACTAGAGTCTACAATCGCTGCTAATGAAAAATTAATATTGAACAAATAGCCAACGTAATGTTTCTAATCACACCTTTCCGGATTCTCATCGAGTGACGAGACACGATTTATAAAAAAAAAACTAATTCCAACCTGTTGGAAAGAGCGGGCACCAATTCGCATATGCACTGGTTTTGCCACTATTTGCATAAGTGAAAAGAATGCTAATTACAGCCTGTCATACATGTATTGCGTTGAATGAGAATTGAGTGTTTCTGTTCGAGGGGAGAATATTTGCGAACATTTGAATAAAAAGACTGTTCTATCACCTGTGTGTTTATATGTTCGGGGGAAGCAGGTAGTTGTCAATATATTCCATTCCTATCACAAAGCTTCTTATTATAACAAGGTTAACCACTTTGAAATATCGGGATGTAATAAAAAAGGAATGCAGTATAATATCAACAAAAAAACCATCTAACCACTCGTACAGACTACAGTGTTGAACAGCGTCATTAAGATAATGAAACACGTTTTAATTCGTGGTGTCGAAGGACCACTTTGATCGAAATATTCGTATGGACTTGTACCGTCGAGGTGTTGGATCTTGGATTTGGAAACAGACAAGCCAAAATCACAAATTTCTCTATTGACTAGTTGCTTTAAGAATAATTCTGTTAGAGTTTGCTGTATGTCGATGGAATGATTTTTTTTAATTATAAAAAGAAATAAATTGGATAACACCCATGAGAACAGCTTAACGCCCTAACGGAGCAATCTCCCACGAGGTGCCATTAAACCGTTAACTTCGTTACCCATCGGACGCCTCGGCCATCACTTTAGGAACAGTCAGGAAATTTCCCGAAAACCCTGTAATTTTTCACGCATGTGCGTTCATGTTTTATGTAAATGGATTTCAATTAAACCGTTCCAGATTTTTTTTCCGTCGGGCCCTCATCGAGCGCGAACTTCACGGTACCGAATCCTGCACCCCACACAGAGGCCCAGGTCCACAACATTTCCAAATAAAACTACAAAAAATGGCGTCTTCCGCACCTATAGATACCGCCCCAGGGTTTTAGAGTTGGGTGACGTTAATTTTGGCTTCCGAAATTAACAAAAAAATTACCCGCTTCGAGCCGAGCCGGGAGCAAAAAATCCAGGTGCGCCCGGACCGGAACTCTGGGAAAACTACTGACGGTGGATGCGGTGATGCTTTTCGTTTCCCCTGTAGGTAATGCAACGTCTGACGCGACGACGACGACCGACGGTGATGAGCAGAGCGCGATACCGTCAGCCATTGCGTTGTATATTTGCATACGATATGAGTTTTTTTTCGGCCTCTTGGACCAGTTTTTTTTATTTTAAAATTAAAGCAACCGTGTAGTAACGCACAGCCAAAAAAGTTCATCCCCTCAGCGGAGAGGGTTACTTTCCACAAAGGGTTGCCATAGGGACAAAGAGTGAATTTCAGTTTTTATTCGTTCCAGTCTAAAAAAAGTATCTGAAGAAAAAACTTGATTTATTTAAAAAAAAACCTCCATAAACATTTGAATACGGTCGTTTTTTCGTACTTTTTTCATCACAGTTGCAGTCTATTCTAATAACGTTTTGTAACTGTTAATATTAGGAAGCAAAGAGGCAAAAAAGTATCCTGAAAGCAACAACAATCGCGATAATCAAACTCTTATTATTTGAACACGCGGGAAGCAACACAATCCAGTTTAGATTCCGCGCTTGACTACTGCAGAGAGTGGGAAAATCCGACTGAGTCACCTTTTTTTTCAAAGTTATGTTATAATTTACTGCCACGCGCTTTTTTAATAAACTTTTTTTTTCCTGCAGGAATTGATATTTGATAGTCGCGAGAAAATGTTGTTTTTGGCTGGATTATCAGAAGATTAAAGTTAATAAACGTTTTTGTTGCTGTTGTAATTCGAATTAAAGGCTAACTTATCTTACTTCCGACTATAGACATTTAGTTCCCTAGTAAACATTTTTTACAGAATGTATTGCATATTTAAATCCGGGTAATGGTTCACCGGTGGAGAACGAACATTACCAGCACCAGTCATGCCAGAAATAGTCAGTTATCAAAAAGCTATTCCTAAATGTGGTAAATATTCAGCATCGCGGCTATATGAAAAAATGGGTTATTTTTTGGTAAATGTTTCCAAATGGCCTACACACCATGATGAAATTTAAGCGACATGTAAAACGGCATGGTTGTAAACAAATATAGCTTGAATCGAAAATTTCACCAAAAATCAAATTAAAATTAATGCACTTAATTAAAGGATCAAAAAGTATATGATTTTACACTTTTACTCGTATAAAATTATACGTAATATTATTTTCGAACCTTTTAGAATAAAAATAAATATAAATGCACCGGTTTTTCAGTAAATGATACTGTAATTTTCAATCAACGTGTAAAATTGCAGCAAAATTCCTTGGAAAAAGCACGTGTACTTACAGAATGGTTTAATTTTAAATCTATTTTCCTCCAAATATGTGCATGAAATGAACTATAAAATTACAAAATATAAGAATCAAATAACAAAATATAATAGAACGCAATTTTAATCACATATTGTGTTATAAATATGGCCTCGTTAGTAGTTAAAATCTAAGACAAGACATGACAATAGAGGGGGTCGTTTATGTTCCAATTTTACGTCAGAATGTTCCAGCTCCTGTTTGGTTGATTCTGACTTTTTGCATCGTATGCAATGTTACTGCAGGGATAGCGAAATGATGTTTGGCTGTATTGCTATATTTATAGGAAAATAATGTAATTACTTTTGACAATTAATCTTATTATCGTTAAAAGAGTAAAAATGAATAAATGAAGCAGAAATATTGCGACAAAGTAGAACAAGTATCTACCACACATTTGCCGTATACGTGGTTAATTAATTTAAACAAAAATAAGACAGCAACCAAACCGTAATCTAAAATTTGTCAGAAAATGGTTTCATCAAACCTTACTAAACACCCATGACATGGAAAAACGGTGCCCTTTATTAATATAATGGATTCAAGATACAAAATATTGCAGGCATAAAATAAATTAACAAGAATCCATTTTCATTTTAAAAAATAGCAACACTGTTCGGAAGATTTCGGCAGGATGGAAATCTGCGAAAAGAAGAATGCCGAATGAAAAATAGGAAACTCTCCGCCCGGGACTAGTCGAGCAGACTGCGACTGAGCACCGGGTATGGATCGTCGAGGTACCAGTGAACGGGATACTACGCTCCACCCGGTATCGCCAGACTGACCACGGCATCCGAGTGAAATATAGCAAAAACTAAAGATGAATCGGAATCGCGAGAACATCTTTCGCCGGGAACTCTCCGTCGGCGTAAGCTAGTATTTAGAAATAAAAATGGCGAATGTGATATTTCTGAAAAAAAAATTGAATCGGGTTCGAAATTGTGATTTTACTACTGAAAAATGCCTAACGTAGAGTTAAAAATTCTCAAACGAGACACTCAAATTATTGATATTGCAATTTCGATGGAAAATTTGACATAATATCACAGACGAACAGACATAACACTATGAGGAACTTCCTTTAAAAAATCTCGATCCGCCATTTACTGGAAAACCAGCGCCACCTTTTATACACGGTTCCAACCACTCATTCGCAAAAGGGTTATCCCTCAGGATCGGGAACAATTTTTCACTTGTGGTCTATTTCCCGTATACTTGTGCATATATAAGTGGCGCCATAACCTCAAATGCGGCCACAGTCCCAACCAAAAACATATTTGAAATGATCGTTAAAGCGGGCGAAGAATTGTGTGAGTTAGTGTTGGCGCCCTCTATGCGGTAACATGTGGAACTAAAATTTTCTAACCGAAACGTGGCTCGAGTTATTTGCTATAATTCTTTTGAACATGCTATTGAGGTAAAAAATCGAGTACTGATACACAACCATGCCCTGCTAGGCCCCATGCAAAACTGACTCAGACATCACTTCTTTAAAAGTTTAATAACTTCTTTCAACAAATGCCGGATTGACCAGCAGTCTTTGACAAAGTTGTAGACAATTAAATTATCTTTCTTATTTCCAGTTACAGTGATAATATGATGCATACAGTGCAACCTAGCGGCGAAAATACGAGCTAGTGGGTTTTCTCCATGTAAATTGTTGAAAAATCCCATACAAACTTCAGACACGTTGGTC
Source organism: Topomyia yanbarensis (assembly GCF_030247195.1). Classification (NCBI taxonomy): domain Eukaryota; kingdom Metazoa; phylum Arthropoda; class Insecta; order Diptera; family Culicidae; genus Topomyia; species Topomyia yanbarensis. The sequence continues at coordinate 337,325,384 of NC_080671.1, forward strand.
CGGTAGCTAGACTTGTCCGATTGGCTTCGAATTTGGAGCAATTACTCCTGGTGGGACTAAGAATCGACTCAGGGATGGGCCGATAGGGGTTATTTTTTTCTTGTCACTCTAATGTGCACTCTGATCCAACCACTTAGTAATTCTATATTAACTTTTGACCAGGGCTAATAAGATTTGTTAATAAACTTTTGTTTTGCTGATTTAACTTAATTTGTTATAATTTCAACCCAGAAAATATTTGAAATTGGTCCTACGAAGGGTAAAGATGCTGATTAATATGTATTTTCCATGAAGTTCAACTCGGAAGCGGAATGATAAGCGAAATAAGTTTTGTTTACAAAAATCTGTTTAGCACTTTTTAAGAATTAATATTGAGTTAGTACCATCATCTATACAAAGTGGCAATTTCTGTATGGTAGTGAAACCTAACTGTTTTCCCCTATGAGGACACTCTGGGCGACAAACTCCAGACTGTCTAATTTACTGAGCCCTTCGGTTCCCTTGCACCATTCAGCACCGAAACTTCTTGAGCCCTATCCTATCCAGTGCCATGTAGCACCGTCACTTCTTGAGGCTCTTTGGTTCCTTCTCGTGCAATTTAGCACCACTTTCTCGTTGAGTTTCCGTCTTTTTCGCGAACTACTCGGTCTACTGGACCTAGCCTACTACGACGGAAAGTGTTCCGTCGTGAGAAGTTCGCCAGAGCCGAGCCAACCAGCCAAGTGCCGAGATCAGCTCGGCGATTCCGGTGCAGCAGGGCGTTCGGTTCGCTGGTGCCCCGATGACCCGCGACTGATGGTATCTCGTCGTGGTCTACTCTGGCTAGTCCCCGGCGGTATTCCCTTTGAAATGAATGAAGAAGAAATTATTTTCGTTTGCCGCAATTTTAGATATACATATTTTAAAAGAACCTGTTTTTTATTTAATATTGCTCACAATTTCGGTTCTAGAAGTGATATCTGAATTATTCTATTATGAAAAAAAAATAATCTCAATGAGCTTTAAAAGTTGTTTGAAGACACCGTTTACGAGAAATAAAAAATAAATAAGTTACAGAAAAAAAACAGTTTATGTAAGGAACATTCTAAGTTGTTCAAATAAAATAGCCTTAAAATAAAAAAACCTTTCGAGATACAACTATGAAGGCTTCGGCAAAGTTGCTTGGTATAAGCTCCCTTACAATATTGCTGAAGGCTGCAATATTCTTTCTCCCCACATTCAGAAAATAATTTTTGAAGCAACCTAACATTAAGAGCCACCCTAATACCATCTACATCTGGAGATGGCCTGTTCGATACTGATTATTTGTCCTGAAGACATCGTTGCTTTAAAAATATAAGGTTTAGCTACAAATATTATTGTCTTCCTAAATTGTGGATTCGGACCACTGTGCATTGTCTTGTCGGTTGGTCTTTTCGGGAATATTTTGGACCGCAAAGGAGTGGAAGTTGCACATGTCAAGATCGCTGTTTGGTCTCAGATAAATGCAGCAAATATATAAATATCGGCCTGGCAGTGAAACGCGTACGACAACTTGTTCCAAATATTCACTTTACTTTTTATCTTATCATCATTCCAATGGTTTTTTTAATCTTTTCTTTTGGATATACTCTTCTAATTTTATGCATTCTTAACGATTTATTTAATTTTTCTATTGCTTTAAATATTACTTGTTTTTAATGTTAAATAAATTTTATTATTCTTGATTTATCGAGTTTTTCAGTTTTATGCATTTTAATTTTAATATTAATGTTTGTATTCTTTTTAGTAGTTTTTTTTTTCATTTTCATTGATTCTTGAATTTTTTCTTACTTTCCTATCGATTTTTCATTATATTCCTATCGATGTTCGATTTCTTTAATCTTCGCAATATGTTTTTGTAGTTTCCTATTTAATTTGTTTATTTGGCTGATTTTGTTGTTTTTAGCTCCTTTGTACATTCTTTTAATATTTAGTTTTCCTACCGTTTTTTTTATTTTTTGCCGTTGATCACCGTTTAGATATTTTTAATTTTTATAATTACTACATTTTTAATCTTTCCATTTCCTTACTTTTATAAATACTATTGACAAAAATGGCGCTTTTCAAAGTCATCAAAACTGTCGAAGAGGTATTAAAAACACCCAAAGTATAAAAAACTCTACGTTTTTCTTTCTTCATTGGCACTACAATCAACTAGAGCTAAAATCTGGTACATAAATATAAAATTTCAGTGTAATATACATAATATCAGTAAACTCCAATGGATTTCAAACGTTAACTTTTTTATACTCAGGCAATAAATAGTGGTGGGGGCCCGTACGTTGGACCCCCCGGGCCCGTATTTTCTCTCTGCGGCCCCGCTGTTATCACATAAAACACCTTTATAACATAAAACGCTGCAGAATTGGTTTAATAATACAATGTTTACACTACAGAGTTATAACACGTTATAATAATTAGCAAACAAGAAAAATGTCACCAAGATAGCATAAAAACCCGTTTTAACCGGTAGTGCGAACGTTGTATAACAAAGTAATTTATCAAATAATTGCATTTGTTCAACCACTAATCGATCAAGAAATGCTTAACCTTAAGATTGTTTACTTAAGTTCATTAGTACATTATTGAAAATTTAAATGGAAAACGAAATTTCATATTTCATGGAGAATCTGTATATTTCCGTTGGCGGGCGTGGGCTTCCTCATCACAGTTCTCAATATGGACCTTTTTTTTGAATATATTTTCTGGACTGACCAGCCTATTTTTACTAGATGAATCAGCCAAATAATGCCAATCACCTAGTGAGATACTTGATTAATTGTAATAATAGATTACCGTTAAATGACCTTCAATAAATTATGTTTTAATGGGGAGGGTATAGCAAATTGTAACATATGAAAATAGGCGAGTGAGCAAGAACGTAAGTCGATATGTGTGATAGATAAAATTCATTTGCACGCTCTTGAAAAAGCTACATTTTTAATGTCACTGTGGTCGTGTCCTGTACACAACCATTTAATTTTTTTTACGCGGATTTTCGAATTAATAGGGCAGGAGGGGGGGGGGTAAATTTTGTGACAATTTGCTACATGGGGGGAGAGGAAAGTCAATTTTGAGCAATTTTTGCGTTACGTAATTTATTAATGGTCCCTTAGCTGTTCCAAAATAAGCTGGGGATAATTCGGTTGCTCGCTATTGACCACTCTCACACACCCACCCCCGCATCACAAAATAGGTTAATAGGAAGACCACATTGAACTAATGCTGATTAAGCTAATTATGTCATATTTTTTTTATGTTTCAGGTGCTTCAGTTTTTTTTTAATTTTATTAACGTGACTTTAAATTTTTATTCATTCGTCACGAGGTGTTTCTGTGAACTGTATATAGGTCAGAGCTGCAAATTTTCACCAGGTTGTTTTGAACTTGAAGGAAGAACAAATCTTAAATCATGCCCTACTATGTTCAATTCGCCGTTTTTCGTTTGCATCATTCATTCAAACAGCCGCGCTGCTCAATCATTTTCCATTCATTTTCTATTTCATCGACCCTGTGAATATCTCTGTACTGGGATATTGACTATGTTTTTCAAGCAAAACTACTCTGAACATACGTCTTGCTGTTGATGTAAGCATGAATTGTTCTTCAATCAAATTCATTGTGGTTTTGGGGAAGGTGATTAAACTCCCAAAGCCATTCCTGACTACGCCACTGGTTGTACTACTTTTCTGAGCCAAAATCAACAAGTAGTTCAATCGAGATGAGAATTGATACATTAATTGGCATTGCTTACGTGAAGAATGCATACGCAGTCGACTTGACCTAGTATTATGGAAATAAAGTTATGACCGTCGGTGGCGGAGTATAACCAACAATACCGATATAGTGTAGAACTTAACGGCAATCAAAACATAATGGCACTCTTATTTCTGAAATTTAAAATCCATTATATCGAACCTTTAGAAATACATTACGTCAAAAAGTTCCCTGCTCACTGTTATGCAGGTTCAATCATGTTTTTATACTGCTCGCCCTAAATTTCCATCCATCAGCTGTCTGTCCTCAAAATGAATTACCCATTTGAATTAAACGTGTAAGTACGCTAAAAAAATCAATCTACTCCAGATGCTAAACGACACCGTCGAACAAAGTATGAATAGACCTACCTCAACAATAGTTGTATCCTACACGAACAATATATGATCAACGCCGACCATCTTGACCTCTGGATACAAACATATAGAGACAGACGGTAGCATTCAAATACAATAGAAAACAAAAAAAATTGAAAAGAAAAAAATCTCAGATAAAAAACCCATCCCCTTTTATGACCCCGACCCGAGAAAGGAAAAACCACATGATTAAACATGCCCCCGATATGTTCATCACTCGGATCTAAATATTTACTTTCTATCGCCGGCAGTCGATCATGTTCTCTTTGTCGAGCGCGGCCATAAAAAGCGTGGAAGAATCCTATTTTCCGAGACCGATGCACCCGTCACTTGCGGTTTTAACTCGTCGGTCTTCTTCCATATGTCGATGATTTTTTTTCTTCTAATATTTATATTACTTTTAATTTCATTTGATTAAAAAAACTTTTTTGTTGGCAGTTAATAAAAACTGCTTCGATCGTCGAAAGTGAAAAAAGTTCTACCTTTTTAAGCGAATGGTGATCCTTGAAGAAATCGAGCTGCGTGGGATAGCAGCTGTTGGGGGACGCGCCACGTGTCATATCTTAACGTATTTTGGGTTTTATGTCTATGAAAAAGCCTCAATAATCTATAGCCCATATAGCGCATAATCAACGAAACTTTGGGTGTTACAAAATGCAAAATTGTTTTGCACACTTTCTCCTAACATTTTCTCAGATTTCAGTTCACACTTTGTACAAACCGCGTGGTCATTTGGATAATTACCCTAACAATAAGGTCAGTTTCAAGTAGATTTCACACCTGCATTTATATATTCCACGTAATCAGCTTGGACAAACTAGCCATCCCATTAGCTTTAATGTAGGTTCAAAGGTCTACCATCAGTCATTTACCGCGCAGGTCACTCAACACGAGTCAGGTACATTAGATTGAAACAGTTAGCCACATTGTGGCATGAAGTACGCATCAACCTGCATCAACAAACCTGTGACCCTTGTGGACTCGAGAGACTTTGGCGACCAGAAGAAACGAACCAACAGCTTATTGCTTTCACCGTTGCTGCCGGTGTAAATTTAATTTAATTATCTTGAACCGTAATTGAAGATCTAAATAGTGCCCTGCGGGGGTCTCGTGCTAACGAAGCCGAGTGTCCGGAACGGTTCGGGGGAAAATTTTTACCAACCAAATGAAATTGTAGCACTAAAATTAAAACACGGTAAACGGTAAGAAGAGGTTTTATGGGGCTGTAAGGAAAACATTGTTGTATAAAGACTATGGTTTCATGGAACGGTTCGTTTTATTGATGTTCGGGAATTTCTTGTGTGAAATAGAAATTGAGAAAAGGCTTGTTCGCGACAAAATCTGGGCACAAAAAGACAAATATTTCTTGAAATATTCAACCAAAAAATGAAATATTTCTCACAAATATGTTCCTCTATTACCCTTTGAGAGATTCTTAACCACGAAGCAAACACCCTGTATAAATATCACAGACTTACTGAAAATTGATTCCTGGAACAATTCATTTAACCAGTGAGTAATGAGCTAACCCGTTACAACACCATTAACCATTTCGAAATAAACGCGTCTGGAAGCAGATAACCTACATACATAAAAGACGATTCCAATCAACAAAGTCGTCATTTATTTCGCGGCTCCAGTGCGTACCGTCGTATCGTATGTAAATGGAGTGACCACCAGCAAGCGATGCACGAAATGAACCAATGCAATGCACACTCGATTTAATCATCATCGCGATGGCGATATCCTTTATCCGGTGCAATATTGCATTGCACTTCAACAGCTGCCACAAGTAGGCCCTGCGGTGCAGTCAGCAAGCATCATAATCCCAACGCATTCAGACGCGCGAGTCATTCCCTCAGGCAACGCAGGGCCACTATTCCTTCTCGCTACACACGCCACCACCACGGCCGTAACTGTAACCAAGAATGACCACTTGTAGTAGTAGGCTTTCGCTCATGTCCCATTCGAACGAAACAGTTTCCTCTCGCACTCGCAGTCGCATTTGTTGCCATTTTTCTTCCGAGCTGGCGAGCATCTGGAACTGATTGTCTGCTGTGATTGCCTCCGGTCATCGAAGCTGGTTGCGATTTGCCAGGAAGTCATATTTCTCGCTTTCATTTCATCATCGCGGGAACAAATTGCGCGCAATCGCTGGTAAAAATGAGGCCGTTCTTCCTGCAAATAACTACATACACACGTACATACTTTCCAAGATTCACTGCTTCTCGGTGCGGTGGAGAGCGGAAGCACAGAATGCTGCGTAGCGTTGCGACCGAAAGGGGAAGATACGTAGCGTGGTATAATGATCGCTATAAAATCACGCTGGTGACGTCTGGCGGTGACTAGTGAAAGGTAAAATTTGGGGAAATTCTATTGTTAGCGATGACATAAACCTGATACGTTGCATGATGTTCAATGTTGTATGAATCAGACTGGTACCGTTCCTTTAGAAAACCATAAAATAATTTGTCGCGAACACTAGTCTTTGGTTGATATAGTTTTTGATACAAAGCGCTCTCCATGGAATAAATAAAATCAAGAGCCATTTTTCACAGCATTTTTTCTATGTGTCACGGCTACTAAAACTTTTTGCTATGCGTATATTTTTAAACATGTTGCGATTTATTTCATAGAAAAATGTTCTCTCGATTTTCCTGTGATCAAATTTGAAAAATATGGTTCAATCGGGGTATTAGGTCATGCATGCTGTTTTTGTATTTCTCCGATGCAGATGACATATTTTGTTTTTAGTACGTAAAAAGAAAAAGTGTTCAAAGTTGGAGCGAATTCTATAAATTTCCATTAAAAGAAATGAATTTTTTTTATAAAATTGAATTATGGGGATCTTTTATTCAGCCACATTTACTCCTATTGTTTTCGGGGATGGTGTCACATTTTTAGCCCGAGTTGGTAGTAGGATAAGTATTGAGTAAGTCTATTACCTACTAGGAATTCGTATCCTTTTCGCAATTCATGTATGAAAGGATAAAAGAGAGTAACAATTAATAATTGAAAAAACTACAAGGGGCAGCACTATGGGGTTGCACGAACTGTAGACGTAGGACTGTACTACTTAATGTAAAATATTTATTTTCTTAGTACTTAGTGTGTGGGAAAAAACACCCGAACCGGTGAAGAAAAATCAAATTTTAGACAATATAATCATATCTCATGTGTAGACCAAGCTTTCTAGTTGCTCTCAAACAGATCCTAAAAGTTCAAACACCCATGGATAACCCCAAGTTTGTAGATGTGTTTCGATGCCACAGGATTGTAAAATGGTTAATATTACGTCATGAAAATTCAATTCTTCCGTGACTATTTTTATGCCTGCAAAATGCCCTGTGTGTATGCAAAGCTCATGATTTGTTGGGATATTAGTATTGATCGGAAAATGCTTTCCAACGCTGCGCATTGCATACATACAGGACATTATTCAGGTCACCAGAAGCTGTTCATTTTACCCACTCGCTATAAACATGTCTCATTTTTGGACATGTTTAGAAATCAAGAATCATGTTTGAAAAAATGTGTTTATGACGAAGTGTTTTTACCAGATATGTACAAAACATGTCTAACAAGAAACATTAGGTGATTGTAATATCTCATTCACTTATTAGTTAGAAAATAATGACTTTCCTTAACGTCTTTATTTTATCGCCAGTTCCCCTACCTACCAACACATTCGCCCCAAACGTTGAACCCAAGCGTACAATGCAAAATGAGTCAACGCTGATGATGATGGGTAGTGCGAAAGAGACAACTAGTACCACCACGATACTATTAGCGCATTTCACCAAAATTCCACGCGGCCTTTCCCGAATGAAAGGAACGGCCGCGCTTAGCCCATCTGTCATAATATCGTGATTTTGCATAGCGAAGGGCTGATGATTTTGTTCCAAAAAACAGCCCTGCGTTATGCAACACTTTGTGCAGGTTGATTATACCAGTTGCAAGTAGGGCCAAATTCACCAAGTTCCGTAAAATTCCTTTTAATTTACAGAATTGATAAAATTGCTTAGATGAGCTAAACTAATTAATCAAATCCTGTTTTAAAAACTGTCCTTGCGTTTAAACCAAAATGGGAAGCTTATTACTACCACTACATTACTTAATTTCAAGCGCAAATAGCAAATACATGTGCTAGTTAAACCAAAAATTTACTGGCAACATTACAGCGGCATTTAGGAAGCAGTTGGAGCGGTCGCCTGTTGGACGACACAGGGTAGCGTCCCTCCACAGCCAGTGTAACGGACTTCTAGCTCAGCTACACTGGCTGTAAAAACACAGCGCAGTGATCTGCTTCGCCAGCCGTTCAACAGGGAACTGAGCGTGTCTGGCCAAGTCCGTTCTTTAAATAGTCGATGATGACGTCATTCATAGAAGCGTTGCGCGCTAGGTACACCTATCTGTCGTACAGGGCTTGGGAAGCGCTATCTTCTGTGTGTTAATGCGCGATATTTTGACAAGGTTGTATATTATTTAATTTTTTAATGCTATGATATCAAAAATCTTTGGGTTTATCTATTGGAATCTATTCTCAGAAGTATTTCGGGGCGATATGCGCAAAAAATTTGAAAATTTATCGTGAGATGGCTGAATTATATGCGTTTAAAATTGGACCATACATACATTTCGTTACATACCATTTTTGTAGAATTTGCAGAGTATACCCCCATATCGAAAACAAAGACGTCAAAATGCATTGTAGTATCCCGATCAGAAAGAAATAAAATTGTAACAGACTGTGTTACTTTGTTATCATAACAAGTTGTGTTATAATTCTGGTCTCGTTAGTTGGTAAAATAACAGAAAACATAACAGAAATTCTTCTAGTATATATCAAAAATATAACAACCTGTGATAGGCTTCTATCAGAATTATAACAAATTTTGTTATGTTCTCCCTCGGCCAATATAGCTTGTATTACCTATTGTATAGTATCAACCAATTTAGCGTGTAGGTCTAAAAATATAATGGAATAGAAAAATATAGCATACATTAAGGCGTTTTCGTTTGGAAGCAAAAAGCTTCATGTAGCAAAAGCTTTTTATATTTGGTCAAATGATTGCATACATGCTGGCTGATTGTTATTACGAATATTTGACACGATGATAGCTTTTTGGTGGATTATAGCGATTTGAACCTGGGTATTTTGAGTTTTATGTGGATGTTTCCTGCATGAACCAACGACGTTGCTTTCGACTGATGTTTAATGTTAGCATAATATTCCTCGCATCCGTCAAGGACAAAACGATTATAGATGCAGAAGATGTTTCCAGAACGTACACATTGAACTCTGCCAAAGCCTAAGGATTGTTTGTTTTCCTTGTGTCATATGTTTTGTTTTCATGCAGTTTTACTCACTACTACAGCTGCCTATATTACGATAGAATGAATAGCTTTGTAGCATCTTTGCAGATTAGGAAAGTTGGGCTATTTTTACATTCTGAATAGTGCACTTCGGCGCTTCTCTTGTACGTTAACATGTTTTACACTATGTTGCGTTTCGGCTTCGCCTCATCAGAAACCGACACTAACACTGATGGTTTCTGATGAGGCGAAGCCGAAACGCAACATAGTATGAAATAAGGATTTGTGCCCTCCTGTACAAAGACTGGTTTTTACCAACAAATTTTCACCCTAGTGAGAAATTTTGGTTTTTACCAAATTTTCCTCCTTAGGGTGAAATATAGCATGTTTTACACGATTTCTAGTAATAATGTCGATGCGATATGGTAACATTGAGCGGATAATTTACGTACATTATTTAACGGAGAAAATTTAAAAACAAATGTTATTTATGATTCCGAATAGATTCAAAGAAACAAATACCAAAGTTTTGAGGTTTGCATTTTGAGATTTCAAGAAAAGTCGCCTTTGAGGTTTTGTTATTGGCACTTTTAATATGGGGAAGATTAAGCAAACCAGTACAATTATCTCAACCTAATAAATTCCCAGAAATACTAATCTTTTACGGTAGGGCAATGTATCAACTGCGAATATTATAACATATAATCAGAAAATTTGAGCAATTGTCGAGGATTTTTCGGTGTGGCGAGTTATAGAATAGTTCATGATTTTCTAAAATACATTTTCCATTCTAAATATTATTTTATTTTAAGGAGAATTATTCAATGCTGCAATTATTATTTTTTTTTAGCTATTTCAAGCATTATTTAAAATACATTTAAATTGTAACAGCGAACAATAATACCAGCTGGGATATGTATATAATCAGAGATTTCTAGGCCATTTTGAAATACAGGCCATATTCGATTATTATTATCGCATCAGTTTGAAAAACAAACGAAACTTTTTAAATACTTTAAGAACATCGACATTTTGAATTCTTAACACAATTACGCAAAGGCTTTCGCTTTGATTACATCGTAACATAGGGAAATTAAATCAGAAGACTTTTTCCTAAATGTGGCTGACAAAATCGGGTAAAAAATCTGACAAAATCTGTTGTAGAAAAATTCGGCAGCGTAGAAAAATAGCGGCGGCAAACACGGGGAATAATAAAATAGGATCTCCACCTGTAATCAATACTTTGCACCGCTCTGAAAAGAACAGCGCTAATAATTCTTTATGAAGTAGGTGCACTGAACAGCCTTTAAGCGACTCGGTAGAACACCGAACAATGGCCAAATGAAGATCCTGGATGATGTTTCCACCAAGCAAACAAGAGAAAGTTTACTGTGCGACGATGTATAACAAACTGAATCACTTAATGCGTTTGAACAAGCATATTTAGAGCTAAAATATCCAAGAACCAAGATTCAGCTAGTTTCTGATTGGCTCACTAAACAATATTTCTAGAGCGCACGAGGTTGCCAACAACGCAGGGCTGACTTTTGGAACAACTTGTTTACTTATTCAGCCCTTCGTTATGCAAATTTACAACATTTCGACAGAATTGCTAAGCGCGGTTTTTTATGAAGCGCGGCCGTTCCTTTCGATTAGGAAAGGCCGCGTGGACTTTTGGGGAAATGCACTAATACTGCTGCTTCTTGGTGTCGTGCGCATAAAAAGTTGTGCATTTTTGCTACTTGTAACGTGTGCAAAATTCATCCTCCTTAGAAATCCATATTTCAAAATCGTCCAATGCTGGTTCTTTGATGGACTAACGTTGGGCGACGCTCAGCAGACCGTTAAGCAGGCGTCCATTACTGGACTTGTGTTGGATGGTATTGAAACACAAATTTGGGCTTCTCAGTGGAATCTAGCGTGTTGCTTCTCTTAGATGATTCCCAAAGTTTTGTTGTTGTATACAAACTAGTGGTGCGTAATCTCAAACTCAGTGGTTATTTCTGTCTGAATTTATTAGAACCAGTATTAAGTTGACCGAAGTTTCACACAGAGAATTCAGTTTTATGCGTCTTGATTATTAGACCGAATATAAGTATATTAATCCAAATTAATCGAACACAATACTTTAAAATAAAATAAGTTGGCTAAATAACATATTTCATGTCTTACTTTCACTTTATAGAATATAAAGTGATCGATATTCGTCCATAAGTCAAACTTTAATGCATGTACCATAAGTCAAACATTGATGCATGTACTTTAGATACTGTTTTTCAACATATAACAAATATATTTCATGAAGAAAAATAAACATTTGTTTTGATTCGATTATCCGGATGATTTGATTATCCGAAGCGAAATTTTTCTGCACCCTACTGATAATCGAATCTGGCCTGTATTAATAGCTTTATGCAGCATACTCACAAATAATTATCTTTCAACAATTTGATCAGGTCGCCTTATTTTTTTTAACTTTCTACAAAATGAATCAAGTATCTTGAATATTACGAAAATTTGTTAGCACAATGATTTTTTAAGAGGAACCAAAACCATCGAATACAGCGGAAACATTAGAACATTGCGCATTCAAAGCAATAATTGCAACAATTATTGTCAGTTCAACCGTAAAATGTCAAACTTATCTTACGTGGAATGAAAAGATACGACAATCAACCAAACTCAAAATTTTTTATGCGGGGATTAAATAAAAAAAATTGCAATGCTTTGATAACTCGGAGAACGCACAAACTGGACCATTTTAATTGTTTATGAAAAACCCGCATAAATTAGAGAAATCTGACTGAAGATCGTCAAAATATATAACGATATTGTAGAAATCAGTATACATCAGAAAGGTTTTAAGCTATGAAAATTCGTTTGCGTTATGCACAATCGATTAAAAGAAATCGAATTATATAATCATTTGACTATACCATAACAAATAAAAATGCTTTTTTATTTCAATTCGCGTTTTATTATTTCATCTGTAGTGCTTGATACTTACTACATCTTTTTTCAAAATAAGTTTTATATGAAAATTGTAATCTTTAGAATATCTTGTTGATAACGTTACGATTCCAAAACTTTTTGAATAAAGGCATTGAAATCATTAGCCCCATATTCGAAAATTGTGCGTCAGACGAGTGTCTCAGAAAATAACTAATCTGTTAATCAAAATGCAACCAAGTAAGTCGAACACCTTACTGACAAGTTTTCCGATCACTTACATCTAAAACTTCGAAAATTTGCTTTAAAAAGTTGAATAACGACGCATGAAAAGAAACTTCAGTAAATAGACGGTGTGTAATGTAACAATCATTCACAGTTGATTGATTGATTTGTTTATTGGGGCTTTAACCAAATGGTCATTTGCCTGCTTTTTAGTTTACCGTTAGCGTTCAAAGATAATTATGAAAGAACATATGTATAACTTATTATAACATCATCGTTATATGCGTACAATAATTTCATATTAGCAGTCCAATGATATCACCAGAAGATATAATCTTGATATATGTTTGCTTGCCTTGCTGTTTGGGATATCACAAAGATAACACAGTGAGTAATAAATATCAATAGGAGATATAAATTCGATAGCTTTCTGTTATGTCGTTCTGATCGGAATATCAGAAAGACAGATAGATTACCGGAAAACACCAAACATTTCCGTAGAGCAAAACAGGAAGATCGTGTTCTGTCACGAACAGTAAGTTTGTTTACTAAATTTTCTATATCTAGTAAATCAGCTGAATCTTGATATTAATTTTCATGGTGAAGAGGGACATGTATGTCTTTGTTGTGAGATATGTTAGTAGACTTGAGCGGTTCGTAGTAACTCTGCCCAAGTTTGGTAGGGGTAGAGCAGAAGACAAAAGAGTAGTCTGTAAGATTTTAACCCTAGAACGTTGCACTGGGGTACAAATGTACCCCACGCCTTCTTTGGAGCAGTGTGAAAACGAAAATTCGGCATGTACCGACCTGGGACCCTAACCATAATTAAATTTAGAGTTCCCAGTAAGAGTAGGAAAAGGTGGTAAAACCAGTTTGCTTATATCTTTCGTGGAAGCAGGTGTGGGGGTACATTTGTTCCCCAGTGCATGGTTGCGTTAGTGTTTCGTCAGGTTTCGTGCTGTCAGTGGAAATGTGATTCGTTACAATACCAGTTTAAATACTGGTTGTTTTACTATGTAAGTGACAATTAGTATTATATAATCGTTTTCAATCATTTATTTAATAAATTTAATTTAATTTTGAAGCGGAACAAAAAATCGTTCTCATTTTTGCTAATACTTATTGTTTTATTGTTTATGTTTTATAGTTTTTCAAAGCAATAGCTCGCAAGAATAATTTGCGTACAATTACTGCTGCAACAGTAACGTTGCGTGTTTCCAATGTATTACTGGTCAGAAATATTTTTTCATTTCAATTTCCACTCCATTTCGGGGTATTTTCCAAAACCCGATTTTTAAACTTTCACTCTTCAAAATAATTGCACTTTTTCAAAAATGTCTAAATTCCATTTCATACCGTTTCAAGACCATTCTTTCAACTTTTAGAATCATTTGCTTATTTCAAATCGGTTGAAAATTCGCAAAGTCATAGTAATTTTTGTGAAAAATGTGACGCCGCGATTTTTTCACTTTTAATTTTTTTATTAAACCATTGATATCATTGATTCAATAAATTCCGTACTTTCACTTACACAGCTGTTTTCGCAATTAAAAACGAAGAAAATGATGCATTATACATTTCTTTTGCTTGCATTTTTACCGGCGAAAATTGCGATCAAATGCGTGGGGTACATTTGTACCCCAGTGCAACGTTTTAGCGTGGAAACGCAAGTGCAACGTTCTAGGGTTAAGAATGTATCTAATAACCCTGCCCTTTCCAGTTTTCCGATTTGTATATTTCACATTCTTGCTTTCACTATGGCTCTACATTCTTATAACGCCTTACAATAAATCTCGAAAATCACACAATTAAGTAGTTTATATCGTTTCTGCTTAACCAATCCGGTAGAGTACGCTGTTTCATAATTCGGGGCTCTAGTGAAATATATGCGAAACATGAGCTTATTTACGATAACACATAGACGTCAGCATTATCAACGTTTAGAAGTATGGCATAGTGTACTCGAGTAAGTCTGTAGAAGATTGTTTTAACGTATCGTTTTGTTTTTTTTTATTTCAATTAAATTTTCAATTTGCCTCAGTTAAGTTCAACCGGAAATGATCTGAAATTCTGGTTGAGTCTAGTTAGTATTCCGGCTCCAGTCACACTACCGATTCTAATTAGAATCGGTTGAGTTGCTGGAGCCGGACTACTAACTAGAACCAGCCAGTATTTCGACTAAACTTACTAGGGTATTGCTGCCTATACTTTCGTTTGTTGCCTTCGTGTTATCTTCCTTAGGAGGAAAACTAAAATACTTTCCAAATTACTACGAGAATCAAATACACTCAAGTTTTTTTTACGCGGTTTTTTTTTGCGCGGTATTTTTTCACGCGGTTTTTTTACGCGGATTTTGAAATTTACGCGGTTTTCATTTACGCGGATTTTGAAATTTACGCGGTTTTCATTTACGCGGTTTTTGAAATTTACGCGGTTTTCATTTACGCGGATTTTGAAATTTACGCGGTTTTCATTTACGCGGATTTTGAAATTTACGCGGTTTTCATTTACGCGGTTTTCATTTACGCGGCTCGTATCCCCCGCGTAAAAAAAAACCTGAGTGTATATCTAATAATAATACCAGATACTAAAAGGTTTGAGTGCGTCGTATTTAAAAGAATAGCAAATATTGGATGTAACTCATGAAACTATCTAAAAATATTTATATTGTACTTAATAGGACTTAGGGTCGATTTCTTCACCCTCGCTTAACTTTTAAACCAGGTTTACCAGTAGGTTTAAACCCGGCCTAAAGGTTCAGCGAGGGTGAAGAAATCGATCTTTAGTGTTATTAGTGCCGTTTTAAAAGTGATACAAGTATTTAAAATACTAAGTTATTGTATTCAAACTATTTAGTGTACTAAATTACTGTAAATTTTTTGCGCATATCGCCCCGAAATACTTCTAAAAATAGATTCCAATAGATAAACCCATAGATTTTTGATATCATGGCATTAAAAATTCAAATAATGAACAACCTAGTCAAAATATCGCGCATTTACACACAGAATATAGCGCTTCCCAAGTCCGGCACGACAGATTTGTGTACCTAGCGCGCTACGCTTCTATGAATGATGTTATCATCGACTATTTAAACGGAAAAAAATTAAGCAGAACCAGCTCAGTAGCCGGTTGAGCGGCAGGCGAAGCAGATCACTGCGCCATGTGCTTTTACAGCCAGTGTAGCTGAGTTAGAAGTCCGTTACACTGCCTGTGGAGGTACGCTCCCCAGTGAATGCGAATGAGCTTGTCCGCATGCTATCTTTTGTGTTGTACTCGTTTCCAGCACACTTTTATGTATAATTATTCGTACACAAAATAGTTTGTACATGCGAGCTCCATTTGCAAACACGGTTAACATAGTGTCGTGGTATTCGTTGTCTCTTTCGCTCTACCCATTATCATCAGCGTTCATTCATTTTGCTTTGTGCGCTTGGGTTTAATGTTTGAGGCGAATGTGTAGGTAGATAGATCTAATTTGTTACTAAATTGCACAACGAAAGTTTATTATCAATTCATTGATTCATTTCCCCATCACGTGATTCATTTCCACTCAGCCACTACTAATAGGTACATACTACAAAGCATATTTATGAAAGAATACACTGCCACTTTAAAAACGCTTTTAATCCACCCAACAGTGTGATGAGACATTTCTTATAACTCTTATCACTCTGTTCGGATATTATATCGTTTTATTTAGAACTTGATGCTTCGCGATGTTTTTGATAACACATACTACATGGGATAGTGGCAGGACTCAGAGAATCGCTCAAATCAGCATAGGACAACATCAGTGCTAGAAATGTCAAACCAAATCAATGGGAAAGCGAAAAAATGTCCCATAAAATAGACATACCAACGAATAATTGTTAATGCTCTGTTAATAAAATATCTAAATTGTGGTGGGAAAACTGAATTTTCCTAAAGGGGTTATATATTGTACTGAGCCAAAAAAATCTTGTGAACGAGTGTAGAACGACTTTGTTTCTACTTACTTGAAGTCAGCGGCGTAGCCAGAAATTCGGTTTGGTGGGGGTTTGGTGAAAATCGATCATACTGTCCAAACGGCATAATTCCGAAATCGTAATTTTTGAAATTTTAAAATTATGCAGAATTAATTTTTCAGAAAATAGTGACAGAGTTCGTGTTTTTAGTCATGAATATTAACCTGAGAAAATTCACCATAAATACTTCTTGGACGATATACCGTCAAAATTATTTTATCAAATGATGCGCTGTTTAACGTTTGTAAAACTCATCGAAGATACTAACCCTCCGAAATTGGTGGTTTCAAAATGATGCTATCTTGACCTTAAATTACTGTTTTTAAACATTTGACCTATACATATAATTGGTCATATAACAAAAATTAAATGCTCTCAAAATCGATCAGGAACTGCTAGAGTCGAATGGAAATCGTCATTTTTCATAAATTTCTCTCTACATTCGGAAAGTGTTATCCTCGTTATTAATCATATTACGTTTTCGTCTCAACTCGACGCATTCCCAAAAAAACCTGTCTTAATCCACCTAGTGGTGCAATTGTGCTTGTCTCATTTGTCCAGACTACGATTCCATGGCTGGTTATGTTCAATACAATGGTGGAAATGAATATTACATGTTCAGTACGATTTGCACATACATACAATGGATCGACAGCCACGATCTTGAGATACTATGTGATATTGAAACATCGCTTGAAACCAGCGGCGGATCATGGAGAAAGATACGGGAGGTCCAGGTCTTGCCGAAAATTTTCAACTTGTTAAGAAATTTTAAACTAGTTTTAATTTTAAAGTAGCAACCCCTCACTGCATACCCCCCTCGGGCCGGTATAATTGAAGATTTTTGGAGTGATTGCATAACCTTTCTATATGAGAAAGGCAAAAATGTAACAAAGTCTAAAAAAGTCAATTTTTGTCAAACATCTCAATGTTTCATGCATTTTAAAGTCATTTGTGTGTGTGTGTGTGTGTGTGTGTGTTAACCTTCCTATCTCCCACTAGCTGGTAGTGATTTACAGAAAAAAGATGTTTGCATGTATTTAAACATTCATGCAAATAACTTGGTTCACGGATTTAGGGAGGTGTTAGCTCAATTGACTTTCCGATGACCCATTTCGTGTACAGTGCCAGACATGTTCCGAGGTCATCGTTCCATCAACTAGCCCCGCCTTACTGTAATGTTTGTATCAATTGGATTGTAACATTACAGTAAAACTTTCGATTCCATTTAAGCAGGAAATCGACGCGTATTTATTATAATGGTTCAATTTGTATATATAACATAACACATGTGTACTAGAACTTACCATTTTTCAGTTTTCTACCTTCATTCCTATCTCCCATTTATGTCTCCTTTAACTCTCATCCACATTTCTTGAATTCCTGCTTATTTAAGAAAAAATAGGGGAAATAATAAAAAAGAACCGATAGACTCCGTGTTTTCCTCAGCGCTTCCGTTTCTCCTAGTCTGGTGTCACTGCCTGTTGGACTTGTGTAAGTTGTTCCATTGGAGATCTCCAAGGAGCTGTAATTGGAGGAAGATCTGACTTCTATCCAGAAGTATCAGTTTTTCACATTAATAGATTATATGTGTACATTACAAAACAATCCCGTGTATAATGCAACCATTTTTTGAACATTTATATCTACATATACACACATAAACACATACACATATAAACACACATGTATACATAAAACCGATTTAATCCACCCATCAGTGGGATGAGACACCTCTCATACATATAACTGTTGTATTGTTCATTAAATTGCCAAACGCACGCAAAGCTGGCAAGCAACTATATGTGAGACAAGCACAGCCTCGAGTCCTGCACGTATAACATGTATAATAAACTGAATAAATTAAAAAACAATAACAAAATAAACCAAAAATCAAAACAATTATGAAGCAAAAAAAGTTATTCATAAAATGGATAGAATGATCCATATAAATCAAATTAATAATACAAATCAAATTAGCTCAAATGAAAATCAGACAATATTAAAAAAGTTATGAAATTAAGAGAGTAAACTAAATTCTTTCAAGCTGTCATCCAATAACTAAAAGAACTGACTAAACCGAATTAATAAAATGAAGAAACTGAACAATATATGAACTGGGAAAAACTAACAATTTAATAAAATGATTAAAACAAATGAAACAAATAACATGAATAAAACAATAAAAAAAAATTTAATTAATAAGATAAATAATATGAATAATGTGGATAACACTAACCGCCATGTTTGAAAAATGCAAAAACAACCAAGTCCATTGCAGCCGCCAGAAAATTTGTCGTCCAAGTATTGAAATTGCCTTTAAATCGCATTCGCAAATAGCATTTGTTTCTAGGGGCAATTAGCACAGGCGAGTTGAGTCAAACGTCAAACTATTTAAATCGCCTGACGATCTTCGTCCGCATTTTTTTTGACCGGGTACTGACTCCATTCAGATATCCGAACCGGTTCCGGAATGAGTTTAACTGGGAATCAGTGAAATCGTTGCATCAACTAGTCAAGTTCAGAAGGCGCTGTCGATGCTAAGTGGGAACATTTTTTTGGTAGCTCGCTCGAGTCGCGCACATACATAGTAAAATAATTGTGATGTGACGATAAAATCACTACGTCAAATTACACTATTCCAACGATATTTTTGCCTACCAACACATAACACAACAGGAGAAACGACCTACCGAGCGATTAACTTCGATTTACTATTAAATATACTATATTTCACTGCAAAATTTTGTAAACTATGGGAGGAACACAAAATCACTTCCGAGAGATTCGGCAGTGCTGCCACTTTTTTTCATGCATTTTAAAGTCATTTGGCATCAAAAATACAAATTTGATTTTGAAAATTTTTCATTTCCGTTTATATGGGAATTTGCTGCGTAATTGCACTCTTCAACTCGTAACCCCGGAACCGGAAGTCCAATCAATACAAAATTCAATAGCAGCCGATGGGAAGGTTGTACCTTTCATTTGAGACTAACTGTGTGCAAATCGGTCTGGCCATCTCTGAGAAACAGAGGTCAAATTTTTTTTTCCACATACACGCATACAGACATATACATACACACAGACATTTTCCGATCTCGACGAACTGAGTCGATTGGCATATGACACTCGGCCCTCCGGGTCGGGATTAGATCGACGAATTTTAGAGTGAATGAGAAAGGCAAGAACATTTTTAGCAAATGTTGAAAGTTATGCAATGTTTTGGTGAGCAGTTCTATGTTTCATAGACATTAAATCAATTTTAACTTCGCTTCCTATTAAATAAAGACCCTTATTACAGTACATTTCTACAAAAACGAGTTCAATTTGAAAATAAATCTGAGGATTATGATTGATTACAGAACTCTGGAATTTTCTATTGGAATGTTTTCAGGCAGGAATTTGATATTGATGCTATTAGACAACTGTGAAATCAAGACCAATAGATCAGTTACATATCAGGACCCCATTCCGACAATTTATCAAAAGTCCTCATGACGTTTACAACAACAGGTTATCAATCTACGGATCAGATAATTGTTATTGTAATATTGAATTAAATCAGTCAGCATCAATAAATTTTCAACGTCAATCCAATATTTTTTTTGGTGTGGTGGGAGGAGGGGGGCTCTCTTGGCTACGCCGTTGCTTGGAGTTATTTATTTCGCTTCTCATTTTCCGATATGTTTCAGATCGATCCGATGGTTATAAGTTAGAAAAATTGCAGTCAGAAGGTTCGCACAAATGAACATTTTTGCACTGATAAGTTATCAAGTTCCTTCCAGACAACTTGGAAGTGTTCGGTGATTATTTCTAGCGGTTGTAGATACAAAAATGAAATACAAAATTCGTTTTATCGAAATACTGTTTGGCTTATTTCAATGGATTATTACTATATTGAACAATAAATAGGCGACAAAGAGTAATCCACAAACAACAAGCCATAGCTTTTAAAGTATTCAAAATAGATATTTGAAGTCTTCAGTAAAGTTATTCGCAAAAGTTAGAGCTACAAATTTGCTGAAGACATCATTTCGATATAATCACTTCCAAGAAAATTTGTGAAAATATCTCACTCATAGGGTGATTAATCAGCAAAAGCACAATACCAAAAGAAAGGGCATATTGCCTCCATTATATTCTCCGAAGATACTATTGACCTAAAATAAGCTGTTTTGGCGTTAATAATAGATTACATGTTCTTGGTCATATTTCAGGCAATGGGAAATGATAAAAATCTTTCATCCGGATTTAATGTTTAATATCTCTTTTGATAATAGTCCGATTTCAACAATCTATAGCTTATTCGAAAGGTATTCAAGCTATCTAAAAACGTATAAGTTGTTAATCTATATTGTCAATTTCGGCAGATAATTTTAAAAAAACTGCAAAAAACGCCATTTTTACGCATTCAAACATTCATATCTTGGAAACTAAACATCAGAATCAAAAACAAATTAATAGCGTTCATACTGTTTTTTAGTTCTTTCATTTAAAATTGGTTTGGATAAGATCGGTTCAGCCATTGCTGAGAAACACGAATGAGAATTTGTCCGTTACATACACACACATACAGACACACACACACACACACACACACACACACACACACACACACACAGACATTGTCCCAAATCGTCGAGCTGAGTCGATTGGAATATAAGACTCGGCCCTCCGGGCCTCGGAAAAAATCTTGAAAGTTTGAGCGAATTCTATACATTTCTTTTATAAGAAATGTAAAACCGTTGCAAAAACGCATCTTGTCCATATATCGTCGCTGTTGTGCTATCTTATGACAAACGCCATTTTGGGGTAAACTGAGTTAGATATGCCACATTACTTGTCTAAAAAATCTCTACAAAGTGGCGTTTACAGAATTTTGACATTCTGCTTGGTTACTGAGATATAGCGAGAAACACGCTGAGAAATTTTTAATTTTTTGCTTCAAATGACTGTGTCGGGGGATTGGCTCTAATTATCTTTATGTATGAGATGTTTTTATATGTAACACTATCTGATAAACACAATGGAATAATCATTTTTGAAACAAAGATGCACACTGTGAGAAAAATGCAATTTAAGTTTTAAACTGGAAATATCCCGATCAGAAGGACATAACAAGATTATAACACAATTGTATCAACGGTTGATATGTATAACAACTTGTGTTATATTTAGATATTGGAATAAAAAGTGAGTGTACTGATTTCAGATTTTACAGTTTCAAATTTTATATTACATCAAAATTAAATCACAATAAGTTATAACATATACATTATAACATATACATCAAATGATAAATCCAGGTAACACCGAATAAATTGTAATGAGCAATAGGAAGTAATAAGATCAACTGGATGGCAAAAAATGATTTAATGATCAATAACAACTAGTGAATCAGTTTATTAGCTGTTAGTCTATTTGCGTTCTTGGTTTACAAATTGAAATGAAGTTTTTGTTAGCAGAATTTTCATCTTTTGGTTGAACTGTTACGCTCACGCATTGTTTTACTGTTTCTGTAAGCCTGAAAACCAATGTGCTGTCATAACGTTCGTATGTGTACATATTATTGTATATTTTTGTAGTGATTAATTGTTGTCCCAAAATATACACGTTATTGTCATGATCAATCAAAATCCGTATGATTTGGAAGAATTTTTTGTTGACATTTATAAATGAATCGTCATAAGCAAACTTCGCACTTGTTGACTTAGTGCAAATTTTAATTCCGTTGCAATACCATTTTCCAACATCATTGAATTCTCTTGGGATTACATCATTTTCGAATTCAACATTATCTTGAAGAACACAGCTATTTTTATGATTATACCTTGGATTTTTCCGTGATGAAGACCAAATACTGTCAACCCATATTTTTGCAGAAGTGTCGGTTGTTATTTGTGTGTGATGACAAATACGATTCAAAATAAATTTTGAAGCAACTTGAATGACTGGGTGGTTGTTCGATGTGTGGAATTCAATCAGCATGCTGTTTCCATTTTCGTATGGAAAAAGCGAAAAGTTCCATAGTGCTCCCAAATTCTTTACCGACGCTACCAAATGCGTAGCTAAATGAATATTATAAACAACATTTTCTAATCCGAAAGTATTCTGAAATTCTTTGACGAATTTGATCAAGCTTTTTTCGCAAATTTCTAGCGTACGTTCGGAAATGTGAAATTGAAGAAGTTCATAAATACTTGTGGAAAACAGCATTATCATACCAAGGTAACGTTTCGGTAACAGATCGTACATGCATGGATAAATGCAATGAAACAGTATCGTTTCCCATTCGCTAGCTTTGAATTTACGGAACTCATCAACCTTTCTGATATATCGCGGGAAGTAGCTTGGGAGTCTGATTGATAAAAGCCGTTTCTCTATTAATTGTTTATGGTTTCCTACATAACAGGGTCGCAATTTATTGGTTCCTTCGGCTGTTACTAAAAATTCCCATATAATTCTTGTAACGCCCATCAGACCCATGTGCATGTAATCAGGTGGTAAACCGTTGATTATGTCGAAATCTGGAACCCCAACCAAAACACAGAGTCCTTTTATACCAAATACCGGTTCTTTTGAAGCGGTTCTTTCCATTTCAAACATGATTTCTCTCGTTGCCTTATCTTCTCTTGCCTTCGTTTTCCGGTAAGGATATCTAATCTGATTATCAACTGATTTTCCCGGATGCAAGCAATACGTGCATCCATATCGACCATTATATTGCTTTGAGCAAAATAACTCACATCGACCAACGGAATCTGTACAATTTTGAAGCAAAATTACTTTGTAGAACTCTTTTCCAACAGTCATACCATTTCGTAATCGTTGCAGCTGAAGCACAAAGTTTTTATGAAACAGGGCCATGTTTGGCTTCCCTGGGTTGAACCACAAAGCGGCGAGAATGAGATTGTTCTTATTGAAACGTAATTTTGGTGGTAAGTTGTTCAGAGTTATAAATAATGGATATACAGGCTTCTTATTTGAGCATTTGATGGCAGCAGCACTGTCTTCATTTGCAGAAAGAGTTATGTATTTTGACATGTTATCCTTCATTGTTATTGATTGCGCCAATTTCCCACGACTTATGTCGCGAATATCGTCATTAACGACCACAGTTTCGTATTCTGCTATCTCTTTGCAGTACTTCATAATGGTTTCCCTGAGTTGCTGCTCTATGGGAAAAGCAATAAAAAAAATCCTTTTTTATAGAACCACAATTTTCTACAGGACATACGGTGTCAGGATGCGGAGCAGTTTCATATCTAATTGAATAATAAATGGTTATTTGTATATGTACAGGCATCATTGAAAAGAAGAGCGTACCCGAACTGGCAATTAACACAAAAATAGACTCGTTCGATGTTGTAAGGAGCTGGAAATACATTAATGAATGTGGCAAAACTTTCAGGAAAAGTTTTGTGTGTTGTTAAAACATTCATCATTCGCATGAGATCTTCTAAACCTTCTTGGGTTAGCTTGTGTCTGTTGTAAAAATTTAGGGCCATGAACAGTATGTCTTTGACCCGAATGTTATCATTAAATTTAGCATGTTGATTGTAGCTATACGTATATTCCTGGAAGAAACTTGTTCATAGTCTCATTAACTTTAAGTATAATAAATCAATAAATACCGATCCGGAATTAAGCTCATCGTTTCCGTTTGGGGATTCTTCTTCCATTAAATCTTCAGAGAGAAAAGAGTCTTCTGAGACATTCTCCGTATCATGGAAAGTTCCTTCGTTGTGTGATACCTCCTACGAATACGTTTTAAATAGCAAAATGTTTTTGAAACTACTTTACAAAATTACTGTATCGTGTGCCAATTCATTCTTAGGGTCTGATTCGACTTCAGAAATGTCTCCCAACGGTGAAGAGCCATCCGAAACTGTTTCACTACGTTCTAGATCGGAGTTAAACAAGGAATTGTATCCAATTGCTGCAGAATTGACATCGATATTCTGATATAGCTCCACATCACCATCATTTTGTAGAATATATTCATTTTGATAATCAGTAGCTAACCAAACATGTTTCGGCTAAGTATCAAAACAATAATTAATAAAAACGGTCAACAGAACATCATAATATAACTTACTTTTCTGGTATATTTGCGATTGTACCACGGACTTTTTAAATGGTAATGTCGAGGTCTACGGTTCATTTTGTATTGAATAATTTTATAAAAATGTACTGAAATTCGTAGGCTGATGTGAAGGCTGAAATATAAAGTTCTAATCGAAACCAAAACAACGGTTCCAATTGAGTAATGTACACAAATATGGCGGATTTAGGAAATACGGCGTGGGGAGTATTGGGATTGAATTGAAAGGAAATGCATTTAATTGTGGTTAAATACGAAGAGCGAAACTTTATACACTTACATACTATATACTTATTGTAATACAAATAAAATATAAATACGTGTAGTTTTAATCACATTAAAAATTACAATGCTATTGAGCGACGTTTTTCACCCTCATTTTGGCAAAATCTGAATATTATAAATTATTTACACAGGCTCAATAACGTGGAGCAAGACGTTTTCAGTATTCAGCTTTTTGTTGGTGGCTGTGTTCCTAAATGCGCCCCCCACTTTGACAAGTCGCCCGTCCAGTATCAATTTTGATAAATCGTCAGTTTTGTCAATTTTGACAAGCCGTTCTTCAGTCAGAACTTTTATGCGGTAGGCGTTAATTTCTGTTCTCAACTCAAACGTTAAACGTCAAATTGAAACGTTGTAAGTTCTGTCGAAAATAAAAACCGATTTCTGTACGGATCTACAGTCTGGATTTATTCGATTACAACACAATTCAACAGCAGCACTAAATTAGAAATGAAGATATAGAACATACACTTTTCAAAATTTGGAATACGCAATCCACCTGCAAAAATCGATCGACTAACCACGCGCAATTTCTTCTTATTTTTTATTTATTTATTTCTTACAATCGAGTATTCCAATTGAAATACTGAGGAAAACAAAACATCAGCGACAATCGATTTCTTCGGTTAATGGTCCAGCTGGCGTTTGTCAACTTTCTATGCGGATATTTTTTTCTGTCGAAATTCAGGCGAGAACCGAGGTTCAAACTGCTGAGAATATGTCTGTTGACATATTACGAACTGAACGATAATTGCCGCCATTAATGCACGTATAAAGCTGGAGAAACTGGTTTTATAAATGATATGTTCCCAACCTGTGTCTGTCTTGCACTTGATCTTGTATGTAACCTAGGGGTCATTCATAAATTATCTAACGCAAAAATTGTCCAAAATGTGACAAATCGTCACAAATTTCTCTATCCCGGCCCCTCCCCTATTACATAACAAATACTTCAAAAAAATGTTCCACAGTAAAACACATGTTGCGTAACATTTTAGCTTACTCCCTCCATATGTCACTACTTGTCACAATTTATCGTACCTTTTCTCCCCCTTAAAGCGTTACGTAATTTATGAATGGTCCCTTCTTTGTTTGCATTCTACCCGTAACCCAAAGGTGTTTAAAAGTGCGCCCAGAGCGAAGCCAAATCTACCTATCAAACATGTCAGTGGCTACCCTTCGTGCAAAATAAACAGTAAAAAAGTAGTAGTGTTAATAAAAATACTACTATGGGAAAATATATCAATTGACTAAATTGAAATTTTTTTTATATTCGTATAACAATGTACAAGAAATTACATGGAAAAGTATTATAAATAAAGTGATATAAGCCATGCAACAGTAAGTTTACAATTTGCTTCGTATCAATTAATTGTGTAACTCTGTTGAAGTCACTCATAGTTACAGCAAAAACTGTGGGTGCCAGAAACAAAGAAGTAGTCGTCATTTTATGCAGTGTTGCGCATTCTTCTGTATGGGATTCTTTAATACACAGACTCTACCGTGAACAATTAGGACAAATTACTTATTGACATTTTTTTGTTTGAGATTTGACAATTTCATATTAACTTTTCGAAAGGGCTAATTAATTTTGTAAATAAACTTTTCTTTTGTTTCTACGAAGCATAAACATGTGGAATAACGAGTATTTTTCATAAAATTCCAACCTGCAGCGAGATAATGAGCAAAATTAGTTTGTTTGCAAAATTCTCTTGCCCATTTGAAGAATTATGTTAATTCTTGTGAATTGACAATTCAAAAGTAGCATTGAAGACGCATAGACATCTGATATCCGACAATTGACAATTTTATCAATCAATTAAACCAATTCGAAAATATTACCCGTCTTTTGGCAAGTGAAAGCAAATGTTTAATATTTCACATTTGATATGCACACTGACAATACACGTAGTTTATAAATGATATGTACAAAAGATATACCCAATTCATTGCAATTAATCCAGACGTAATACTCATACTTAATGATGAGGAATCCCGTTTTACAGTGTATTTAGCAGATACGGTGATCTGGATGTTACGACGGGTTGTCTAGAACAAATTTCAATAACTTACTACTCGTCAGCGTCCAAAGCCGCCTAGACGCCTTTTCGTTTACTGGGTAGTTGTCAACTGTAACATTGCCAGACATATTGCATATAGACATCTCCCAATCAAATCATCCGGAATTTAGTTCCGATATCTTTCTGATTGCTATAAGAATTCCAGTTCATGTGAAACAACCAAATTTTTCATTATATTTTAGAAAATAGCAATAGTTTTCCACCTTACCAACTTACAGGAAAAATATTCTGACAACGCTGCGGGGATGGCAGGTTTCACAGATTTTCAAAATGCCGCACAGATTTCCACAGCTTTCTGTTTTAATGCACAGATTTCCAGTTTTTTGTTGTGCACGAATTTCTCAATTTTTTACCTGGCACTCAATTTTTGCCTCGCGCAAAATAAAGTCGCCACTTCTTGTTTTGTAACAAATTTGTCCATTTTCTTTATCATAGATTTGCATAGATTTGTACATAGGCCGCGCTCAGATTTTACAAAATATTTCCTGGCATCCCTGTAATGCCACGCGCGGCGTATGATGCGCCATTTTGCTTCATTCTTTCTTCCATTGAGTAAGTAATTTTTTCTATTGATCGATTTTAACATTTACAAAAGAAAAAATGGGAGGAAAATATATTCCGGTCGCGACAAAAAAGCTTCGTGTAGCAGCCAACAGTAAGAATTTGGAATTCTTGACAAATCCGGTGCAGGTAAGTGAAACAAAATGTTTCCAAAATATCACAATCTTACTCTCATACCTTACTCTGAATTCGCAGGTGAAAGAGAAAAACACACTACCAATTAAAACGGAAATGAAGGATCAAACGAAGGAACGAAATAGAAGCAGCCGTCTGCTAAAAAAATCAGTAAGAGGACCGAATAAAGCGATCGATTCAAAATACGTAAGTATCGAACCGATAAGATCGGCATGACAACATAACCTCACTTTGCACTCATATTACAGCTCGAAGATTCCACTGATGGTGAGTTAATGATGTCAAAAAACACTCCGCGAAAGACCAAGAGCCAATCAGTGAACACCCGTTTGTCGAAAAGGAATAATCAAAAGTCAGCGGCATCGCCTGGTCCGAAAAACTACTCCATTTCAGGTCCTGCATATTCCGATGAGGCAAGTTTATCTTTTATTGGAATTCTATGATCCATTATTAAAAACTGTGTTTTTCAGGCTAAATCATCCGTGCTGGGCTCCCTCGAACTGTACAAGGTCAGTCCGTCAAAAGACAATAATGTATTGGATGTACAGATGGAGTTTTTCCAGGACTGGGAGGAACCTGAATAGTTAGACTGCAGTAAACCAGGACCATCGAGTAATTCTGCACGCATGTCGATCTCCGAGCAGATCGAAGGTACTGGGAAGCAAGAGATGGCTGCTGGTCGTAACACCAGTAATAAAGTTAAGCGAACATATTTGGCTAAGCGAGTGGGAAAGGAAAACACAATGGGAAATGATGTTTTAGACGGGATCCTATCTCAGGATGAATGTGGTGAAAACCGTGACACACCAACTGCGGAAATTAATGGTATGTAAGTTGTGCAAACAACCAGCTATAATGCATGTACTTTCGCACAACGTAGTGGAAATTGCTCGATGTGTTCTGCTATTATTTAAATGAACATTTTTTTCAGAGTGCACATGTGGACAACAATCGGCTATCGAGCAGTTGCAGAGTGATAATTCCGCGATGAAAAAACAAATTCAGCGACTCAAGCAAGCGTTGCGCGAGGCAACAAACAGATGTTTTAAATTAACGGATACATTGAACTCTAAGGTGTTTGGGGACCCTCATAAAGAGATTTTTACTGAGGTAGAAGGATACCCGAGTCGCGAGCAACTCATTGCCTTCTCTGATCAAGGAATTAAAAGCGATTACACATTTGTTCGGCTATTGATGGAAGAATTGTGGCCAAACGGCTACGTGAACCGATCGGTAAGTGGAAGATCTTCTAACAATCCACTTGGAAGACCACGACGTGTGGCGGTAAATAATCCTTCGGTCGAACTACCAACTAACACTGTAAAACGTGTTCCACTGGAACCGGAAAAAGTGAAATATATACGAGGTAACCTTGATTTATAATGTATGCATGCATGATTATGTATTTGTTTTTTCATTCAGATCGTTTGTTGGAACACCGCATTTATCGGGGAGACTCACCGGCTGCAGCAAATATTTGGGCCGACGAATCTTCAAGCATCATGAGACGAATCCTGGCATATTATGGAAAGAAATGAAATGACTCAAACCAAACGTAAAATACTGGAGATTAGAACGTTAAAGAAACAGCAGTTGAACTACATATGTTTTGTATATCGCAAAATCATGGATTAATTCATAAGAAATGAAAACCAAACCAAAGAGAAAATAAATTAATTCAAATGAATAATATTTTATTCTTTAATTAGCATTCCAAATTATGAAAAGCAGCTTTTTCCTGCAACTAATTATATCTCGGTTATTTCAAGGGTTGTTATGTAAGTACAGATTTCTACTCGATTGATTATAACTCATTTGGGAATAATTCTGATAAAACGGTATCAAAATCTGTTACAATTTGATCACCACCACTGATTATTTTGTTATGTTTTTTGTTATTTTAACAACTAACCAGTCAGATTTATAACAAGTTTTGTTACAAAATATTTTTTGAAATAAATAACTCCAGTTGATATAATTTTGTTACGTCCTTCTGATCGGGATAGCATATTTGGCAACACTGTAACCAAAAATAACTATGTTTCTAGATTCCCTGACTTATTTCCTTCAAAATGCATCTCACCGATTGTTTATAGACCAAATGACGCCAAAGATATGAATAAAAGTTAATATTTGATGATTTTTTTCTATGGAAAATTTTCCATGCACGATTATGACATGCCATACAAATTTTGTCATCAATACACACCTATGACACGTGTGAGACCGACTTTTGTTTACATTTTTAAAGAAAACTCGCAATGTAGTTAACCGATTTTCGTAATATTTGAGAGATTAATGCAGAATAGATAGAAGCATCATTTGTCTTCTTTGAATTGTTTATACCATTTATAAGTTTCAAGATATTCAATCTCAAACTTTAAAAATCGTTTTTCTCGAAATGTACAAAATGGCGCTTGTCATAAGACAGCACAACAGCGACGATATAGAATTGTTTTCGATTCTTGTATATTTATAGTATCGATATATGATTAAGACCACTGCATTCGCTATATTTGTATGCGTACTTTAGGAAAGTTACAATAATGGCAAAATATAGCTAGACCAAGCATTCTGTCTATACATGAAATGTGATTATATTGTCTTAAATTTGAATCTTCACTGGTCCGGGTTTTTTACCACACACAATCGAAAAGTTTTTACTAGCTAATGCTATAAAGATTTAGCTCCAGATATTAGTTCGGTTACAGTTTTCTGTCTTCTTTCTTCAGATCTTCTTAAATAAGTTTAATTGGATTCGATCACCTACTACAAATGAAATGACCTGATAACCAAGAAGGTTTGGTTCAATATGTAATATTCGATGTTGATTGGTTGTGATTAAACCATAGGTAAGAAATATGTTTGATTTATTATTACTATAAATGTACTAAGAAAATAAATATTTTACATTACAGTAGTATAGTCCTACGTCTACAGCTCGTGCAACCCCGGGGCAGCCCTTGTAGTTTTTGCTATGCGTATAGGGGAACTGTGGCTAAAATGAGAAGGGGACGGGGAGGGGGATTAAAATGAACAGGTAGCCAAGTCAAGTCAACGTTTGTTAATTTTAGAACAAACTTCATAGAAACCTAATCTGTCAAGTATTCAAAGTATATTGAAACCATTTCTTTTGATAAAAAGTTTTCGAATGTGAAATAAATATGATGAAAACCAAAATCGGCATTCATGTTTGTCGCTGATGTTAAATTCGGCATGTAGAATATAAAGTCTTTTGAGGTGAAATTTCAATTTTATTCTGAAAATGGTGGTACATAATAGAAATTGAACCTCTTGCAGATATTTCACCGCAATAATTAGGAATAAGGACAAAATTGTTCAATCGGACTGTTTGAAAGGAAAATGTCTTGGGGGGGGGGGGGTAAAATGGACAGGTGCAGTGGGGGCAATATGATTAATACATTTATGTATAACTGGTAATAGTGTAACTAGTGTCTGACGGAATCAATTTTTATAGTAAGATCCAGAGTCTGTGCACTAGACTGCCCTAGAAAATAATGAATTTTTGAAAACTCAATCGGCCCACCCCTGAGTCGATTCCTAGTCCCACCAGGAGTACTTGCTCCAAATTTGAAGCAAATCGAACAAGTCTAGCTACCGGACCAACGTGTCCGAAGTTTGTATGGGATTTTTCGACAATTTACATGGAGAAAACTCACTAGCGCGCATTTTCGCCGCTAGGTGGCACTGTATGCATCGCATTATCACTGTAAGTGAAAACAAGGATGATAATTTAATTGTCTCCAACTTTGTCGAAGACTACTAGTCAATTCGACTTTGTTAAAAGAAGTTATTAAACTTTTAACGAAGTGATGTCTGAGTCACTTTTGCATGTGGCCTAGCAGTGCATGGTTGTGTATCGGTACTCGATTCCCACTAACTAATAATTTTTGTGAGTTAATGGCTAGATTTAGCTGAATAGTATGTTCAGAAGAATTGTAGTTCATAATATATTTTGTTATATTTTGGTTTGAAAATTTTAGTTCCACCTGTTTCCGCATAGGGGGCGCCAACACTAACTTGTCAACGAAGAAAGATAGAATATCGAGATGTTCGGAAGAATTACTGAAAAATGTCTGTTCTACAACTTTGTAGAAGACATCTAATTCCTATCTCTCTCCGTCGAAAAGTTAGTGCTGGCGCCCTCTATGCGGTAACAGGTGGAACTAAAATTTTCTAACCAAAACATAACTCGTGTGACATACTACAATTCTTCTGAACATACTATTCAGCTAAATCTAACCATTAACTTACAAAAATTAATAGTTGGTGGGAATCGAGTACCGATACACAACTATGCACTGCTAGGCCCCATGCAAAACTGACTCAGACATCACTTCGTTAAAAGTTTAATAACTTTTTTAACAAAGCCGGATTGACTAGCACTCTTCGACAAAGTTGGCGACAATTAAATTATCTTTCTTATTTTCACTTACAGTGATAATGCGATGCACACAGTGCCACCTAGCGGCGAAAATGCGCGCTAGTGGGTTTTTTCCATGTAAATTGTCGAAAAATCCCATACAAACTTCGGACACGTTGGTCCGGTAGCTAGACTTGTCCGATTTGCTACAAATTTGGAGCAAGTACTCCTGGTGGGACTAGGAATCGACTCAGGGGTGGGCCGTTAGGGGTCATTTTTTTCTTGTCACTCTACTGTGCACTTTAAGAGTCAAGTATAGAGGAATACGGTACACTGCATAATAAGACTAGTTCAAGAGTAAATTTTCAATTGAACCTTAGGTATATTGTGAGCCTCTTTCTCTTTGGATTATTACGACGTTAATACAAAACTTGGCACTAAATTTTTTCAGCACATATCGAAGACTGACCATAGTGCGTCCCAAAGCCGTATTTAGGAATACAAAACTGATGACCCCCAAATAGTTTGGTGTATCTTTGTGATGTCTTTGGCAAGGTTGAGGTGTTCAAAGTATCGACTGTTTAGATGTGTGAAGTTTACCTGCGCAAGTCCCTATAATACAATAACACAAAGCAAGCAAGTTTGCTGAAAAAGTCGTATTTATTTTGAAACAAAATGCAAAACATACATTGCCGGAAAGTATTTTTTATATACAGGCCGGTAGATGCCCGTTGTAAGTAATATCTTTTTCTTATAGTACTTGTCACTGTCTTTCTCTTGGAATCGAAATGTCTTCCATATATTTCCACATCTCTTAGTAATTGTCGTTCAAAATTTTTAACCCACTTTATTTAATAACTCGTAAGTTTTGAAATAAAAAATGTGTACGTTTCCGACAATTATCTGCAATTTCTTAGTTTGAACAACTTCATGCAACATTTGAAGAATCGCAAAAATCTCAGAAAAGAGTTATAATGAAAAAATAATTTTTTGGGTGCCTCCCACAAACAACGTGCTTTATCTCAACACCATTACATTTTAGAGAGTTTGCACGTTCAACAAGTTTTCTCACAGTAGAATTTTCTATAACTTTGTCATTGATATCGTGCCTCTACCTTAAAAGTTAGACGAAATAAATTTTCTATCTCACTTTTAGGTGGATTAATCACAATTAAATATACATTAAAAGAAGGGGGCTTCTATTCTGAAAAAGTGTTTTTAACACACAAAATCGCTAAAATCAACTTCTAGAGCACCATTAATTATACGCACGTTTTGGTACCATTGCGACCACTGTGCAATGGGACGAATCTACAAACCTGGCCTTCGAACAGTGCAAACACGACCTTGGAAATGCAGCTCTCCTGGCACATCCATCTCACGAAGCAAAACTGGCGCTTGAAGTCGATGCCTCTGGTACTGCGATAGGCGCCGTTCTTCACCAATTCGACGACAATGGACTACAACCATTGGCATTTTTCTTTCGCAAACTGAGTGATGCCAAACAAAGAGCCAGCACCTACGACCGAGAACTTCTGGCTATGTATGAGGCGGTCAAATACTTTAAAGATTTGATAACCGGTAGAGAATTCTGTATCTATACAGACCATAAGCCTTTGGTTACCGCTTTCCTGCAGCGCTTAGACCGAGCGACAGCAACACAGCAACGCCATCTCAGCTATATTAGCGAGTTCACTACTGACATTCGCCATGTACCCGGCGAAGCTAACAAGGTTACTGATATGCTGAGCCGCATTACCTCGATCACAACCACCACCATCGACTTCGATCTAATGGCAAAGCGGCAAACCGACGATCCCGAGCTACAGCAGTATTTGAAGTCACCACCATCAGGATGCTGCTTGGTTCTCAAGGCACTAAAATCTCCACTGTCTACCTCGCCTATGTATTGCGACATATCAACCACAGCGATCAGACCTTTCGTCCCGAGAGAATTTAGAGCTACGATCATCGCAAATATACACAACGTCTCTGACCCTGGAGTCCGAGTAACAACTCGCCTAGTTGCGGATCGCTTCGTGTGGCCGTCTCTCCGGCGGGATTGCAAGAACTCCGTTGTCCAAGCGAGAGATTCGCTCATGTGCACATGGACTTGTTCGCACCCTTTCCACCAGCTGATGGGTTCGTATACTGCCTAACACTAATAGATAAATTCTTTCGTTGGCCAGAGGTTATCCTCATCGCAAATATGACTGCAGCCACAGTAGCCCGAGCCTTCATTAGTGGTTGGGTCGCGCGCTTCGGAGTACCCATCCGAATCATCACCGATCTCGGCCGACAATTCGAGTCCGATTTATTTCGAGAGCTGACCAGAGTGTTGGGCATCACACACCTAAAGACGACGCCTTATCACCCGCAAGCTAACGGGCAAATAGAGAGAATACATCGACAGCTAAAGGCCGCGATCATGTGTCACTCACATATGAAGTGGACAGAATCGCTACCTATCGTTCTTCTGGGAATGAGATCCTCTCTGAGAGAATAATTGCAAGCTTCGTCAGCCGAGGCTACCTACGGAACGACACTTCGTTTGCCTGGTGAGTTCTTCACCGAAGCTACCACTAACACCAGAGTTAGTTATGGATCTGAAGACGATCATGGCCCAACTTCGTCCGATACCCATGAGCAACCACTCCAAGCATCAACCGTACATCCAGAAGGAATTAGCTGTTTGTTCACACGTTTTTGTCAGAGTTGGTGCAATCAAACCATCACTAACACTACCGTACGAAGGCCCCTACAGAGTACTACGACGAAAGAAGAAGGTGTTGTCATCGACATCAAGGGCAGGAAGTAGGCTATCTCCGTCGATCGTCTCAAAGCAGGACACATCGAAACCACCCAGTTGCCAATTCAGCCTACAAAGAATGCAGCGTCTCCATCGAACAGCCGAGATGACACCGAAACTAGAGATGGGCGGGTATGGGATTTTTCGTACCCGGACCCGGCCCGAACCCGAATATTATTTTTGTAAGCTTACTCGAATCCGACCCGTACCCGGATTTTATAAAAATACAAAACCCGAACCCGACCCGTACCCGGGCATGAAAAAAAATCCGAACCCGAACCCGACCCGAACCCGACCCGCACCCGCATTAAAAAAAATTAAAAACCGTGCCCGACCCGATTTCAATCAATAAATTTAATCTACTTGATTCGAAGGAGTAGGCGAGCCCAAGGCTACATACCGGTATTTTCATTTATTAAGGAAATTCGCTTATTACGTTCGAAAACTGTTATCCAGGCCAAGGGTCTTCCACTATTACACTAGTAAACAAAATAAAAATAAAATTCTGAACTTGTTTGTGTGCTGAATCCGAACAAGAAGTTCGAAAAATTTATAGTAGAACAGTTTTAACCCTAGAACGTTGCACTGGGGTACAAATGTGCCCCACGCCTTCTTTGGGGCCGTGTAAAAACGAGAATTCGGCATTTACCGACCTGGAACCCTAACCATAATTCAATGTAGAGTTCTTAGTAAGAGTAGGAAAAGATGGTATAGCCAGTTTGCTTATAGCCTTCGTGGAGGCAGATGTCAAAGTTGGCGTGGGGTACATTTGTACCCCAGTGTACGGTTGCCGTTAGTGTTTCGTCAGGTTTCGTGCTGTCAGTGGAAATGTGATTCGTGACAATACCAGTTTGATTACTGGTTGTTTTACTAAGGCTGTAACAATTAGTATTAGTATTTTTAATCGTTTATTTAATTAATTTAATATAATTTTGAAACGGAACAAAAAAATCGTTCTCATTTTTCAGAGCAATGGCTCGCAAGTATAATTTGCGCACAATAACAGCTGGAACAGTAACATTGCGTGTTACCAATGTATTATTGGTCAGATTTTTTTTTTTTTAATTTCCACCCCAGCTCGTGATATTTTACAAAACCTGATTTTTAAACATTCACTCTTCAAAATAATTGCAGATTTTCAAAAATATCGAAATTCCATTGTATACCGTATCAAGATCATTCTTTCAACTTCTAGAATTATTTGATTTTTTTCAAATCGGTTGAAATATAATTTTTATGAAAAAAGTCAAAACAGCAATTTTTTCACTTTTTATTTTGTTCAAACCAATTTATGTATCATTGATTCAATAAATTCCGTACATTCACATGCACAGCTGTTTTCACAATTAAAAAACGAAGCAAATGGTGTATTATACATTTCTTTTGTTCGCATTTTTACCTGTGAAAATTACGATTAAACGCGTGGGGTACATTTGTACCCCAGTGCAACGTTCTAGGATGGAAAACGCAAGTGCAACGTTCTAAGGTTAATAAAACGGCTAGAAGTTTGTAATTTGAAATTATACTAAATTCACATAGGCTTTTACGACGTATCTATTTCACTGCACAGATCCACAAAACTTCTATATTAAAATACATTGCAGAAGTGTTATGTGCGTGAGTAAGCTTCAAAATATTTTAGGTTCTTTAAATTCTTTTGAATTTTTGACAAATTTGTATTATTATTACACAAAACATAGTCCTGCAGCTTGACTTTCAAGATATGAACTTTATGACGTGTGAGGGTTAAGTTTGCAACTAATTAGGTATCATAAGAGTGTTATTTACTATATAACACGTATAAATATTACACGCAGTATTGTATACCAATCATTCGATGACTTATCACTTCAATAAGCCTGAAATTATTGTTATAGTTTAATATTACCACAGCTCAAAATCTCTCAAAATTCTTAATTAAATTTTTTAAAGAGTTTTAAAAAAAAGAGACGGTTCAAAAAATTGACCCAGAGAAACTCAAAAAAGTTCTATTTTACAAAAAAAATGAATAACTTTCGCAATTTTCATCTGATTCAAACAAACATGTGTTTATATTCATTGGATGTTAGCAAGCTTTCAGTTTTCCTCAAA
Source organism: Topomyia yanbarensis (assembly GCF_030247195.1). NCBI lineage: Eukaryota > Metazoa > Arthropoda > Insecta > Diptera > Culicidae > Topomyia > Topomyia yanbarensis. The sequence goes on from NC_080671.1 coordinate 337,362,481, forward strand.
AATAATTATCTGAATTGCTTTATCTTGCCCAAAATATTGACCAAACGCTCATTTTTCTAATGGAACGAGGAAATAATGAGAAAAAGTTCAACAAACTAATAAAAACGGTCAGAACTATTAGTCGCATTAAAACAGAATGCTCGGACAACTAAAAATACATGCAATTACCCTAACTTTAACATAATAACATTCCATGTCGATGCACTTTAACCGTAGATATTTGTGCTTTACTAAACGTACATTTTATTTCAAAGATGAAATTTATTTCTTCACTCTACGTCGAAAACTGTTCTACGGTAAAATTTTTGGACTTTTTGAATTCTGGATTCAGTATACGATTTTACATTGAAAATGACTATCATTTTGTTGACTTCAGACATGCTTATCTTTCGGCATAAATCTTTACATGTGAACGAAACCAGAAATGTCACAGTTCTAGATTCCTCTTGGCAACAGCATTTTTTACGAAACTCTTTTACCCTAAAATCACGGTATATTTCAGTTTAATGGGCTTCTTTTAGTAAATTTTCGATAAGATAAATTCTTCCATCTAAACACCTAAACAAACATCAATTTAATTCTAAATACGCTCAACTTCTATCCATGATTGTTGTGTAATTTATTCAGTAATCTTGGGTACAATTTATCGGATTATTTTTGATTAATCGGAATAATCTTGTGCGTCAATAAATTTTGTAATAACGCTAAAAGTTTTTGTCAATAAAACCATAAAAAATCTACATTTTTTTATGTTTGGTGGTTAATTTAGACTATTTTCCTTAAACAGGTTGATAGAAGTCATATCTTTCCCATACACTTGTTTGTCTTTCTGAATGCTGGAAAGATGAAAGAAATTTACAACATTAATACTTCAAAAATGCTCGAGGAACTTCATAAAAAGCAATGTTTCCTCGTTTAATAGTACAGCAAAATTTAGATTATGAATTTCCAGTTCAAAATCTGTGGATAGTCCCGTTCATTCTATACACGCTGACCTATAGGACGACTGTATGTCAAAATGGGAATATAACGCTTGTTTTAATATTTTTCTACGAAGATAATTTATCACTTTTTGATATTTGCGGGAAAAGGTCACCCAAACATTCAAAAATATTTATACGGCTAAATGCGAAATATTTCGTAAAAACCCGACCCGACCCGTACCCGGAATAAATATTTTTTTAATGTACCCGACCCGACCCGTACCTGGCGATAACAAAACCCGAACCCGCCCCGAATCCTACGGGTACGGGTTCGGGTCGGGTATCGGGTAAAAATACCCATACCCGCCCATCTCTAACCGAAACATCACCATACAAGACTAGATCAGGACGTCACGTTAAGATTCTCCGCAGATTTTGGTAAAGGGGAGAGCAGTGTGGCGGTGCCCTCACGGTCACTCATATAACCCTACCCTGAGTGTTCAGAACTCAAGAAGTATTATACCACACATAAGATCGATTATTCTTTAAAATTTAAGTAATAAATTGACTATTATACCGACAACACGCATTTCTTCTATCGTGAAGTTATTTGGGCAACCCCAAAGGACCATTGAATTTAATCTCGTTTTTATTCCACTCAACAAACCTTCACTTTAGGGATATTTTATTATCGTATTGTAATGTTTGTTCCAATGCTACCCGTGATGCGTGTCGACCTACCGCATTATATATTAGCGAGAAACCGACATGCCAAGTGACCATATCCGCAACCCAAACAATCCTTTTCCCTTCCTTACTGAATTAGCTGGACACGACGACGGAAAAAATGGTATCCTTGGTCGTAGCGGTTAATTCCGGATGGATTCTGTGAGGCAACCAGAAACATAATTACCGATGGTATGTATGTATGCATGTAAGTTCAGAAAAGGACAAGCTATGATTAAAATGTTTACTTTTGACCGACCTTTTTTGTCCACCACCCTAGGGATTTATTATAGAATAGGTCTGACACGGTCGACATGTACTTTCTCTGCACATATTTACTTCACACCGATATTTTAACCGACTTTATCTCAGCTGATTTTGGAGTTATCTAACTCCAGAACGATCAACTACTAAAATTCGTAGTTTTAGTCAAATCAGAAGTTGCAAAATAATGATTTGAATAATATAAAATAAGATAAGAGCTGAAGTACAAATTAGTATCATATTTAAAATAAACTAAATTGACGATAATTAAACACTATATACTATACGACTATATACAATACTATTAATTGTCACTAAAGTTTGAAAAAGACTTAGCGAGCTCTTCGCTTAAGTACGCATATCGTAAATACGTAGACCATTCGAAACGATACCCACACGGTTTGACATGGTCCACAACACAACCTAAACAAACAAATCGAGTGATCCCTAAAGTGTCATCCAAGAGAAAACACATTCTCGTGTTCGAATAATCATCCCTGGCTTGATACTCACATGCGATGCGGTATTGCAATTACGAAATTTATGAAAACAAAACTCCCTCTTGTCGTTGTCCATTCCCAATGCTCAAACAAATTTTAGTAATAGAAAAGATTATAACATGTCCTGAGCATACCGTTTACCTTAACAGATAAAATTTTGCTATAAAATTGACCAGTTTGAACAATTTCTTCAATGAAAAATACCTTATAAAACGATAGAACAGCGTACCGCCACTTGCCAGCTCACTTCACGTACTACCAGACACCCAACAATCAGATACATTTAACCTAAATTACTTTAATAGATAATTTGTCTTTCAGGCCGCCCGACTGACTTCGTCCTCATCGTCGCCGGGAGGTTTTGTTTTTTTTTGCTGTCGACAAATAAAAACGGAATCCATCCTTACCCTCAGTCATTCCTGTACCTACCACTCACGTCTGTCCGAGTCCGAGCTATCCGTGATAATCCCTCTCATTGCCCGTTTCGTTGGTTACCACAGTCAGCAGGGCAGGGACTGAGGACTTGGTGCTCGTCAAATTAGCTGCCACTTTGGCTGTAGTAATATATCCCATCAACCGTTGGATCTTGGCTTTTGTTAATTTTCGACTGTGGGTGGGGGCGGTTGGAGACGAATTAGGTGAGTGAGATAAATTGATTTGTATTTATTTCCGGGTGCGGCTGGTAGGCAGTTTGTTGCGGGAACGGAGGTGAGGTAGGATGGCAAATGCTGAGGGGGTTTTTATCGTGACAGGTTTCACTAATGAAAGGTTGTCATTAGATGGGGACTGGCCTGTTCCTTTTCAGTGGATGGAGATTTTTTAGGATTTGAAGGGGTTATCTTGAAGGATCGTGTACTGTTAATTTTAGTTAGGTAAGCGAGGGTTTAAAAAAATACCAATAATGATAACAGTGCAACATGACTTTAGTATATTCAACCATTTTAAACATTTAGATGGGAGTAAATCGTCAAAATTCTTTTCCCTACAGCAACTCACAATGTCGGAATAACATGTTTTTCGCTGATCGTAATTCTTATTGTAAGACATTGTAAAAGAGTCACATATATCATACAAGAACAGTGTCCTACAATGGTGCGATAGGGTGGTTACCAGAAGGAGCTAGAAGGAAAATATTGAGATATGGTAAACACTACTTGGTAAACTTTTTCACTATGCTATATTTCTCCTTAGTGGAGAACAATTTTGGTAAAAACTATTTGTTTGAAAACATCTCTGCGCGTGAAGAGCACAAAATTTATAACTAGATTAGTTATAGAATTTGCGTTTCTACTCCTTGACTATTAGTTATAGGTTTTGTGCTCTTCATGCGCAAATATGGTTTTAATTGATCCGTGTAACAGTGTACCGCTGAGAACTGACATACAAGTAAAGTTTTCAAATTGTGTAAGAAATAAAACTGTCGCTTTGAAATGACAACAGCAAGTAGCAACTTGCCATTGGCCGGCGCACCGAGGAGTATTTGATTGAAAAAGCTGGCCGAAAGTAAAAATTTCAAAAATAATTATTAGGACTAATAAACTATACCTTTATATTCTCGAATAATTTCTGCATTCGATGGCAATGTTACATATATTTACTAAAGATTGGCAACAATACTAGCTGTCAGGAGCGGATCCAGAAAAAAATTTCGGAGTGGGTCCGAAATTTTCGATTTTGAAATGTTCATTGTAAAATAAGTAATATGTAATACCCTCATTTAATTAAAATCAGCTTTGGTGAACGAATCTGATTTGGAATGTTTTAGAATTTAGAATGAATTTAAAATAGAAACTACTTTAACAATTTCTCATGAAGTTAAAAAATTTCGGGGGGGGGGGGGGTCCGGACCCCCAAGACCCCCCCTCTGGATCCGCCACTGCTAGCTGTCAAAAGTAGAGGTTTGCTAATGCTGTTTAGCTCGTTAAACATTGCGCGTGAAACAAAATCTTTCAAAAGTTAGTAATCCGAATCGTTCCGACTCAAATTTGCTATGGATTTAACAAATCAAGGCAAGAGTTATATTTTGGGATAGATAGGACGCATGTATTCTGAAAATACCAGTTCAATAGAAGTTAGATACAAGAGAGAACAAAAATTGCAATTTTCTCACTTTTCAAAATTGAAAAAGTTCGTGTTCCCAATCTGTTACTCCAGGTAACAAGAGTCTAAGAGCGGTATTTCCGAAATTGTAGTAGGCGGCCTTATTTATTCGTTCGAAGCATTAAAGGGAGGATTCACTCGTTTCACGCCAAACTTTAATTTCCTGATAATAAACATAATTATAAATTCATTTACATTTTAGGTTAGAATTGTGATTGCTTACGTTTAGTGCCCTTTGTCGTTACGTGTACAGGCAAGATTTTGACCACTATAGCGTAGATCTAACCACTTTCGGTCTCTAAATGAGCAATTGGTAAATTAGCGTTGATGATGATGCAATATAAATATAAATTTCACCTTTACTTTTAAGATAGCAATAGTTCACTCTCTCCTCGTACTTTTAGGTTAACAATAGTTGTAAGTTTATCTTTAAGTTAATTTTAGTTAATATTAAGTATAAATTGCATGTAATAATTACAAACCTTAGATTTAAGCACAATAATAATATTAATTTAGTTAATAAATCCAATATAAATTTTAATGATCTTCATGGAGCAGAAAAGCGTGCTTCCAAAACTAAAGGGTTTATCTCACTACTCTATTGTTCTGAATTTACTTGTCTTCGCTGTGTATGTCCGTTTATCGTCGTTATTGACCTAACGGGTAGACTTTCCGGCTGAGCTGGCAGCGTTATCACTTATCAGTGACGAGGGGCTCGATGACACTCCCCCCCAGTTCGGCAACTCCGTCTCTAGGTTGGCTAACTCTTCCTTGGACTTTACATCGAGCACCGCTACTTTCACTGCCGGTCTCTCGTAGACACCTCTATTCGTCTGGATCGTCACTCTGCGTACCTGACCGTCCCGGTTGACGGTTCCAATCACGCGCCCCTTTGGCCAGCAGTTCCTCGGAAGATCTGGATCTGCAATCAACACGATGTCGCCTTCCCTTATTGGTTTGACTCTTTGATGCCATTTGGAACGGCCAGTGATTTCTGGAAGGTAATCCTGAAGCCATCTACGCCAGAATCTGTTGGCCAACATCTGCGACACGTGCCAACCGCGCCTCAATGCTACCGAATTATCGTTTAACAATGTTAGCGGCTTGGAACCATTGGAAGTACCTAACAGCCAGTGATTAGGGGTCAGCGCGGGGGCTGCTTCATCTTCTATCGGCACGTGGGTTAGGGGCCGTGCATTGATGATGCCCTCGACCTCAATTAGCGCGTTCCTCAACTCCTCGTCTGTCGGTCGTCGAGACAAATTAAATTCCGACAGGGTCCGTTTGACGGTTTGAATCAATCGTTCCCAGCTTCCCCCCATATGAGGAGAAGCGGGGGGGTTGAAGCACCAGGATGTACTTGAGGATACCATCTCCTGCATCATCGCATCTTGATCAACCTCCCGGAGAGCTACCTTTAACTCACGTTCCGCGCCGATAAAATTGGTTCCTCTGTCACTGTAGAAGACAGCTGGAGTACCTCGACGTGACATAAAGTTGCGTAAAGCCATTATACACGAGGCGGTATTCAAAGAGCTTGCTACTTCTATGTGAATGGCGCGTACAGTAAGGCATGTCAAGAGAACTCCCCATCTCTTCTCTAGCCGTCGTCCCACAGCCACTTCCATTGGTCCGAAATAGTCCACACCAGTGTGGGTGAACGGGCGAGTGAATGCGGCTAGCCTGCATCTGGGAAGGTCCGCCATAGCTGGTGGACGTGGTAGAGCCGTCCGTATTTTGCACCGTTGGCAGTCAGTTCTGACCTTAGAATATACTCTGCGCAAGTGATAAATACTGAACCTTTGTCTTATCTCGTTAATGACAGTCTCGTTGTTTCGATGGTGAAACTTCTGGTGGTAACTCTCGACGACCAGCTTGGTGACCGCATGATCTCGTGGAAGAATTATGGGACATTTCACTTCCATTGGTACATACTCGCAATTTATTGTTCTACCGCGCATTCTCAGGATTCCATCCGCATCGATGAAAGGATTCAACTTATAGAGTGGGCTTCGTTTCGAAATAGCGTTTTTTTGGTCTTTAACTGTCAGGATCGCAAGATCATCACGGTAGCTGTCGTGCTGTGCTGTGCGATAGTGAAATTGTTCAGCTCGGCGAAGTTCTTTGCTAGTGAGAACTCCGACCGTTCGCGTGCCGCGTATGTCAGCAAAACGAAGAACATACGCGGTGACGCGAACCAAATGTCTCCAATTTGAGTAGTTGTTCGCTGGTAGTACTGCGTTGGAACTTTCAAAGTGCACATGGACAGTGGCACGGAGCTCTTCAGTTGTACTCTCCAATTGGAAAGGCATTTCTGGCCAATCAGTTTCAGATGTCCATAAGAACCCGAGTCCTTTGTACCACCTGCTGTCGTTAGTTAAGGTGGGCTGGTGTTGCCATTTAGTGCCTTCGTCGGCGATGTTCCACTTTGTTGGAACCCATCTCCACTCGGAAGCGTCTGTCAACTCTAGTATCTCACTGGCTCGTGCTCCCACGAATGGGCTGTACCTACGGTGTTCAGAGCGCAGCCAGGATAACACGTTTCGTGAGTCTGACCAGAAGACACGTCGGTTTATTTTGATGGACAAACCACGGACGACAGAATCTGCGAGTCTTGCTCCGATGAGAGCTGCTTGAAGCTCCAGTCTAGGGATTGATAAGTACTTGAGCGGTGCCACCCGCGTTTTGGCAGCAACCAGCGTACATTCGACCGTTGTTCCGTCGACGTAACGGAGATACACTACTGCTGCCATACCATTTTCTCCAGCATCGACGAAGGTGTGAAGTTGGATTTCTGTTCCAGTATCGGCTGAGGTAGTCTGTCTGTAACATCTAGATATACTCAAGTCTTCGATTTGAGGGAGTAGCTTTATCCACATTTGCCATTTTTCAAAGCATTGTTGGTTAATCTGCTCGTCCCAACCTACGGCCGTTCGCCAGATCTCCTGTAGCAGCACCTTGAGGAATATGAGATAGTGTGCGATGAGTCCCAGTGGATCGTAGATACACATTAGAGTACGTAGAACCTCCCGTTTAGTAGGGCAGCGTTTCCCTTCCAGCAGGTCCTGCCCTAGTCTGATCCGATTCAACTTGAAGGTGAAACAGTCGCTATTGGTGTTCCACCACATCCCAAGCACCTTTTCTGTGGCTAAATTCGACGAAAAGTCAAGACTTTTTTCCTCTCTTCCAGTGCCGCAAATTGCTGAGAGAACTGCTGGAGAGTTGGTCATCCAATTGCGGATTTCGAATCCACCTTGTTCTTGAACGAAGCAAACCGATTTCACCAGGTCTATCGCTTCCTTTTCAGTTTCTAAGCTGCATAACATGTCATCTACGTACGTGTTTTTTATTATTGCAGTAGTAGCCATTGGAAACTGTCCACTGAAACGTTTCGCGTTAAGGTTCTTCGTGAATTGTGCGCTTGCCGGGGAGCAACATGCGCCGAAGGTCATGACTTCCATCACGTAGACGCTAGGTTCCTTTTGGCCAACGTGGTCTCTCCACAAGAACCTCTGGCTATGCTGGTCTTCACTGCGAATGCGTACTTGGTGAAACATTTCGCATATGTCACCAGCTACTGCAAACCGGAACTCTCGAAATTTGTACAGGACCGATGTTAATGGAGTAAGCAGATCTGGCCCTGCCAATAAGGCAGAATTCAGTGAGATTCCATTCGACGAGGCAGCGGCGTCCCACACTAATCTTATTTTGCCAGGCTTATTGGGATTAGTGACTGGGAACACTGGCAAGTACCAGGAACGTTCATGACTTTTCATTAGTTCACCCTTTGTGAGTTTCCGTACATAGCCCTTTGACACATATTCTGCCATCTTATCCTTCAGAATACGTGCCATGTCGGGGTCTTTCTTCATGCGACTTTCCAAACTGTAGAAGCGTTTTAGAGCCATTTGTTTATTATCTGGGAGTGTGATATCGTCTCGTTTCCAGAGTAATCCGGTTTCGTACCTTTTTCCGTCGAAGAGTGTAAGTTCTCGTAGCAGTTTCAGAGCTCGTTCATCGTCAAGGGAACGGATTTCCTTTCCAGGTCCCATGATGCCCAAACTATCGATATTGAAGTATTCCTTCATAGACTGTTGTAGGGTATCATCAATTTCGTGGTCACACTGGCAAACGTGACACGTGTAATGTAGCATATTCATTGTCTGTTCAGCTGTAGCTCCACCGTAAACTGTCCAACCAAGATTAGTCTTTACAGCTATTGGTTGACCATATTCCCCTTCACGACTCTTTCTAACAAGGGTAGCATTCGCGTGTTTTACACCAATTAGTAGTCGTGGTCTAACGTTTTGGTACGACTCTAGAGGAATATTCTGAAGATACCGATAATCAGTTTGAAGCTGCTCAACATCGAGTGATAGTGACGGTAGCTGAAGGTCCTTCACTGTCCGGACGTCATTCTGTGAAAACCGCCTTCCTTTTTCACCGGAGATGTCGAAGTTTACACTGCTTGAATTCTTTTCGAAGCGGTGTGTGCCCCCGGTCCATTTTAGACATAGCGGACGGGGATCCCCAGAAATATTGAGTTCATCTGCAAGGTCTTGATTTACAAGGGTTAGCGACGATCCATCGTCTAAAAAGGCATAACAGTGAACCGAGATACCATTTCCGTAAACTACTACCGGAATGTAGCGAAACAGGACTGAACTTGATCCACCTCGGTGAGTATTGCATGATTGCTCATCACGTCGTGAACCAAGCGCTATTGACGAATTCACTTGCAGTTCCTTGTGTAGCAATGGGTGGTGTTTAAAGGTACACTGATTCACACCACAATCTTTAGACACGCATCCTCCTTTGTGTCTTCTCAAACATTTACGGCATGTCCTTGCTTCACGGATTACAGCCCACCTCGCATCGTACGAGAGATCCAAGAAACGCTTACATTTTGCAAGGAATGCACAAGTGCCTTTGCATGCGGCACACGGCATTGATTTGAGATTCTGCGTCGCAGCTGACGTAACTGCACGATGGTCACTTTTCGCTAAACCAGGCGGGTTCATTCTGCTCGTTTGTGATTCACCGTGAGTGTTTACAAAATCCTTTGTACCTCTTCGTGTCTCCTTACTCGCGGAGTGTTCCTGCATTGTAGGCGGATCAGCTACGATGCTAGCATCTTCCGCCATATCGAAAATCCAATCACTAAAACTTAATATGTTTACCTTTCGAAGGCGTTTGCTATGCCTGGCCCAATCCAACTTCATCGGCGCAGGGAGTTTTTCCACCAGGCCATCCACCATCGACATATCCTGTGTGTATTCCTCTGTACCACATGCGCTGATCGTTACTGCAAGGTTTTGAACAGAAAAGGCAAAGTCGATCATTTTATTAATGGAGTCAGCTCTCAGCGGTGGTAGTGACATGATCTTATTTTTCAGCACTCGAATGATATATCGTGGATGTCCAAAGCGCAGCTTCAGGGCCTTCATCGCCTTGTCGACTGTCGACGGGTGAAGCAAGAAATTTTGTACCGCGGCAAGCGCATCTCCACGCAGACAGTTTCTTAAACGAAGCATGTTTTCGTCGTCAGTTAGTCCGCACATTCGCGTCGTGCTCTCGTAGGTAGCAAAAAACATCGGCCAATGCTCAGGATTCCCATTAAACATTGGCAATTCCTTTGGGACAACCTGGCGGGCGGCAATCTGATTGCGGGACAGGTTACAGGTATACTGGTTACTGGTTATTCGCCGCTTTTCAGTCTTCGGGGTAGATCGCTTCCTCGGGTTGAAACTATTGTCGACGTCAGCTCCTACTTCTTTATCCGATGGCAAAGATTCATCACTATCGTGATCTGATTGCTGTTCGCCGTCAAACTCCTCACCTGTGGGACAGCTTTCCGAATTGCCTGCTTTTGAATTCTTATCCTGTAGCCATTCTTCCACTTTGGCATTGGCGTCGACGTTCTCGCCATCAATTTTTTTCCTCATCTTTCATCTCCGGATCATCGAGGCCGGCTAGCTCCTCTAAAATTTGGAATCGTTTGATCATTAACACCTTTTTCTCGTCCAATAATCTCCGTTCCGCTTCTATTTTTTGCAATTGCAGTTGTAAACGAGCCTTTGAAGATTTTGTCGACACTGATGACATCGCTGATGCAGGTTCCGACGGATTGTACGCTGATTTGGAAGATTTCATCGATATCGATGACGTCACCGCGGCGGGCTTCAACGGTTTATGAACTACCTCAGGGTGTGTCTTCATCACAGTTGGTGCAAGCTTCGATTGTAGGGCTGTAGCCTGTGTATCTACTTGCTGACCTTTTGTAGTTATAGGTTCCTTCGGCTTTTTAATAACGTTCTCATTTTTCTCGTTGGGCACCTTGGTCTTTTTAACAACTTTCTCGGGGCGCTCATTGTTCAGCTTTTCCGTGTTTGTCTTTCTAGTGTGCCTTTTTTTCTTTTTCTTCGCCTCACATTTTCCACAACGCCAATCTTCTTTATATATCTCCTGTGACACACAGGGCCGTCGAGAGCCGAGCCGGGCCCCGGGTCTTGAAGTACTGACGAGCCCTACTATATATGACCTCTTATTTCAATATCGATTAAAGAAATTATACGGATGCAATTGTTTCAATTAAACTTTTTTTTATGAAAATTGTTGATTTGACACGATTCAATGCGTTAGCTCAACAGAGTCGTCAGTATTTTAAACATGTAACACTAGTTTACAAATTTTGGGTTAATTGCATGAAGTTAAGAAAAAAGGTGTTTTCTAAGTCAATTTTGGGTCGCTGAGCACGAAAATCATATGTTTTCTTTTTCAAAGAACCGTTTTTGAGATTTTTAAAAAAAGTGTTTTTGAGCACTTTTTGCAGTTTTTGGCCAATATTTCAGGAACAAATCTTCCGATTAACACACCATTCGAAAGGTATTGATGTGCCCATTCAAAAAATGTATAACATGTTTGGATAAAATATCAACAATTTAGGGTTAAGAGCAACCAAAGTCAAAAAAGTAGTGTTTGGTAAAATTACTATTTTTTGGGTAACTTTTCATAAAAAAATAAATCAGCAAAAAAAATCTTTTAAAATCTTATGTGACAAGCAAACTTCTCACGTGAATTTTAAGCCTAATATCACGAAAATCCGACAAAAACTGGTGATGTTATTAGGCACCGAGTGAAAATTGCTTTGTTTTTCACATATCTCTTTTGGTGTTAAATAAGATTACACTAGTTTACAAGAAAAATGAAGTTACGAGAAAAAGTGTTTTCTAGATTAATTTTGGGTCGCTGAATACGAAAATAATACTCTATTTCTCTTTCAAAGAAGCTCGAGTTAAAAAAAAAATTCTTTTGCTTCCGCTTTTTTGTTTTTGCTCTATTTTTTATTACAGAAAAATAATTTTTCATATTTTCAGAATCTAATGTGACAGATTTTAACAATTTTAAGGTAATCGCGATAAGCTGAATGCGAAAACCAAGTCCATTTTTTTTTTCAAAGAAGCCTTTTCATGATTTCTTTGAAAAAGGTGTTTTTGGGCACTATTTTAGTTATTTGTCAATATCTTGTTCAATTAGGATCCGATCGAAACAGTTCGAAAGGTATTGATGTGCCCTTTCCGAAAATGTATAATATGCGTAGATCAAATCTCGACAAACATCTGATGACGGCTTAAAAGCCAACTGTCAAAATTCTCTTTGAAATGAAATTTCAGACAAACTGTTACCCGCCAATCACAGATGCTTAAAAATGTTTTCTCTTGCGTTAACTGCTATGAAGCGTTTAGCCAGTAACGGTTTGTCCAAGGTTTCCTTTCAAAGAGAATTTTGACAGTTGGCTTTTAAGCCGTAATCGTATGTTTGTCGAGAAATGTACATTTATTATGATTACAATCGACCAATGTAAAAAAAAGTCTAATGTTCGACCTTTTTTTTAAAAAAATGCATATTTCTAGTAAATTTTTTATAATAAATCAAGGACAGAAGAAAATTCTTTTAGAATCTAATGAGATAAATAATCTTTTTGCATAAATTTTAATCCAATAGTCACAAAAGTCGGATGAAAAATGTAGATGGTATGAAGCACTTAGTGAAAATTGTAACTTTTTATTTTCCGCACAATCATACTTTCGGCTGAAATAATCTTCTATACTTGATAGTTATTGTTTGTGTTGGGTACTGTCTTCTCGAGCTTGCATCCATCCATCCTGCGGCATTTGAATAGTTTTGGATATTTCATTGTACAACTATGTGCTCTTTTCAAAATGTGGAAATATCGTTGGAAAAGTTTTGTTTTGTCTGTGGTGAGTACATACTTTACGAATTAAAGGAATTTTAGCCTTCTGCTTCAACAGACTTCACAGCAGTTGAAACTTCTTCCCGATAGGGACTCGAATATTTGACGACTGGCTTATGAGACCAGTGCTACAACCTCTAAACCGCCGCACCAGGGCAGGGTCCGCTAAAATCATAAAATTTCCATTTCGCTCAATGTGCCATAGCATCAACATTTTTCATCCGATGTTGGTGATATTAGGCTTAAAATTATCGTACACATATTATTTGTTATCTTAGATTGTAAAAGGTCCGAAAAAAAAAATTATTTTTCGGTAAAAAAAATCATTTAAAAATGAGTAACTTTTAAAAATGGTCAAAAATGCACTTTTTTAAAAATTTGATCGCTTGCAGCACTAAAAATTTTACATATGATCGACACATATTATATGTTTTTGGAAAGGGCATCTCGGCACCTTTCAACCAGCATATTGACTAAATTTATTGAGTTATTTTGACAAGAAATATTGACTAAAAACTACAAAAAGTGCTCAAAATTATTGATAAAATCACAAAATCGCTTCTTTGAACAAAAAAATGAATATTGTTTTCGTGTTCAGCGACCCAAAATTAGTCTAAAAAATACTTTTTCTTGAAGCTTCATTTTTCTTGTAAACTAGTGTAATAGATGGAAAAAATTAAAATTAATAAAGAATATTTGTGGCTGGCCATCAGAATGACTTTCGCCCGACTTGCCATTGCAATTGGAATCCTTTTTTGCGGCTTTGCCATACAGTCCATATCGCCATCATTCATACTCCCTTGACTCACGTAAATGCTACCATCGTTAATAATGCCCAGAATCAGAGCTTAGAAAAATTGACATCCCTACGTGCGCTTGAAAGAGAAACAAAATTCAATTCATGCCCGCCGCGATGAATCAAATGTTTGGTTTGTTTCCCTCGTCCTTCGCTTTTCGGTACAAAGCATTCATGTCCGCATGTGTTCGGCTTCAGAAGCAAACTTAACCTTGTTTCTATGCTAGCTGTGAGAGGGATTATCAAGCAAAGTGCACCAGATATAGATTACACAGTTCAGTTATGCTCGAAAATGTGAAAGTACTTCTGCCTTCAAACTGTCCACATAATAACAAATGAATGCTTTGGTTGGTGAGTGAATTTATATTTCCTCTGCACTCAACCATTCGATTCTTCATAAAATTTCAGTCAGTTTGGAAGTGAATGAATGAGGGAAGCGTTAAAACTGAATATTGTTTTCAGCAAATTGATCAGAAATAAGCAACTAAATGTGAAATTTCGCACCACTGATGCTGCCTTGTTTTTTGTTGTTGGTACACCTGTTGATTTTGAGGTACTAGATGCAGCTATTGCACTGGTCACTATGACCTGAACGAATTTTCTTTAGCGGCTTCTGAACATGGTATAATCGGTTTTGGAATCAGTTGTTACATTTGTGCTGACATTCAGAGAGTGACGATGACTGGGATCCTAAAGCAAAGACTGTTAAAAAGACTGAGACAGAGAGTTGTGAGAGAAAGAGTTTCAGCTTTTGGTGCAAACTAATGGGTAGAATAAGTGCCTAGTTAAATTCCCATATTTTTCTTCATCAAATGTGTGCACTGGAACCTCCATTTACGAACCAAGCCATGAGTAAAAAAGTTCGCTTTACATTCTTACTAAAATTAATTGGTTGAGCAACATTATCGATAAACCCTAACAATATTGGTATTTCCGAAACCGGCTTGACAAGTACATGATGAAAATGAATATTTGGTACCTTTTTGAAATCCAGGATGGGCACTTCCGATTGAACAATAATCTCGATAACCCTAACAATTTGGAAATTGGGGTGGGCGTAGCGTAGTTGGTAAATCGATTGCCTTGTACGCAGCGCACCTGGGTTTGAGTCCCAACCCCCGCATGTAGGGTTAGAAATTTTTCATAAGAGATTTTTCTAGCCAGAAGAGGCGAATGACCTTAAGGTTAAAACCTCTATAATCAAAAAAAAATGGGAATTTTTGAAACGGGCTTGACGAGTAGATGATAGAAATTATAGCTTGGAGAGCTATTTCGAATGATTTCTGTATAAACTATGAGGGTATTTCTAAGCGGGTTTGACGATTAAATGAGCGATGCCCTTTTGGAGGCCAAGATAGTGTCTTTTGGTTGAGAAAAGTTTTCTATAATCATGTCATCCGTATCACAAATCACTATACCTATTCTATGATTATCTTATTTCGAAAATGTCAATATTTTAGGTTATACAGATATCTTAACTGGAATTCGTCATCTTGGTTTTCAAAATGGCTTCATACATTGATTTTCGTCAACTTCCCGTCAACCCCATTCAGAAAATATCAAACTTTTATTAGTAACAGTTAGCTAAGAATATGTTAAATTGTAAAAAAGTTCGAATACACACGTATTCAAACTTTTTTTACGAACACTTTCAAAAACACTTGCGATAAATGAAACAAGAATGGTTCAATTGCACTGTTAAATGAATCTAATAGGGTTACGTTCACGTACTTCAGAAAACTATTGGAACGACTAGAACGTAGTTGATTGTGGTATACTTGCAGTGCCAACAGAAACAATAAACTTCAACAATTAAATTAAAATAAATTCAGTTAAAAATGCGGGCCCCCAAAACAGACCCGGGCCCCAGGGTAGTTGCCCCCCCTGACCCCCCCTCTCGTCGGGCCTGGTGACACACCCACGCAATCGAAATGGTGCCAGCCATCACAGTCGTCACATTGCACCATTTGGCTGGTGTCGATCGCATTGCACGTTTGACAGCTACATCCGATCCCATCGTTACTGACCTTCATCTCGGTAGAAAACTGATTATTTTTACCACCCATGACGGGTGCACTTTTTTGCGACAGTGCCTTTCTAACGATTTGTTTCGTTTCGAGATTGAGAAGATCTTGTTTATAAGCACTCGTAGATGGGGGATCATGAAGGGGATCAACTATGATAGCGCATTTCGATTCAGCAGCTGAGCTTTGTGTGGCTACGGTGCGTGCGGGGAGATCATTCTTATTGCTAGCTCGGTCCGACATCTTGCATGTAATAAACGAAATTAAAGATTTGTTACTCCAGGTAACAAGAGTCTAAGAGCGGTATTTCCGAAATTGTAGTAGGCGGCCTTATTTATTCGTTCGAAGCATTAAAGGGAGGATTCACTCGTTTCACGCCAAACTTTAATTTCCTGATAATAAACATAATTATAAATTCATTTACATTTTAGGTTAGAATTGTGATTGCTTACGTTTAGTGCCCTTTGTCGTTACGTGTACAGGCAAGATTTTGACCACTATAGCGTAGATCTAACCACTTTCGGTCTCTAAATGAGCAATTGGTAAATTAGCGTTGATGATGATGCAATATAAATATAAATTTCACCTTTACTTTTAAGATAGCAATAGTTCACTCTCTCCTCGTACTTTTAGGTTAACAATAGTTGTAAGTTTATCTTTAAGTTAATTTTAGTTAATATTAAGTATAAATTGCATGTAATAATTACAAACCTTAGATTTAAGCACAATAATAATATTAATTTAGTTAATAAATCCAATATAAATTTTAATGATCTTCATGGAGCAGAAAAGCGTGCTTCCAAAACTAAAGGGTTTATCTCACTACTCTATTGTTCTGAATTTACTTGTCTTCGCTGTGTATGTCCGTTTATCGTCGTTATTGACCTAACGGGTAGACTTTCCGGCTGAGCTGGCAGCGTTATCACTTATCAGTGACGAGGGGCTCGATGACACAATCCGTCCTAGTGGAAATTCTTTTACCATAGTTAAATTCAATTCAAATACTACTAGATCGACGAAAAAAAACTTGCTCATTATTGCTCTATTTTGAAATTGAGCCATCTGAATAATTAAGTATTTTTGACATTTTTTCCACGTTTTACTTCATTATCCGTGCGAAGTTCAAACTTTTACAAGGAAGTTCCTTTTGGAAGTAATCGACAAGTCAAAGCAAGATTCATTTCAAGATAGATTTCAAGATAGAGTTATCTGGAAAACAAAATGATAGATTTATTGAATTGCCCACCGGGGAGTACCAAAGTGCTTCGACATTTCAAAGAACAGTTGAAACAAAAATCGGTTAATTCTGCACGCATTAGAAAACGATTCTTAAACTCAAATAGTGAATGGCTCCAAAAACCTTTTTCATTCACCAGCTGAAAGGGTCCATTGCACATTGGGCGACCAACTAGAAGTTTTGGAGAAGGGAGTGAACGTAGCAAAAGAAAAAGAACACAAAATCTTAGAGAAACAATTCCTGTTGATGAGTTGTCGTATGCAGCTCAGATGAGTCAACGCAGTGCAAGTAACCCAGTTGTTTCTAAGATTATGAAAGTTATTACAGAGAGCCCAGAAAAAACCATCGAAATCAATCACAGTTTGAAAATTAAAGCCAGTAACAAGATTAAGAAACATTCTCCAGAACAAGCTCTTTCCGTATTTGTTGAGGCAAACTTGACTAGAAGGTAATACGAGATAATTCAAAAATTCAGCAAACATATCTTTCCTTGTTATTCCATCCTAAAATCTGCCAAACTTGCTTGTTATCCAACGGAGTCCTCAATACATGTCACAGAAACTTCCGCCGAAATCGAACTTTAGGCATTATCACACGACATTTAGATTGTGTATGTACAGTGAGACAATCTCATATTCGTATACCTTTAGTGTTTATGTTTAATATTGTTTCATAAATGTTTGCGCTATTTAATATAGGTATTGTTTTGCAAATGTGGTAGTAGAATCATCATTTGTCATTTTCTTATCATTTGTAATCTAAAGTGTGCAAGTTTTACTTAGAAAAATAGATTTTATAACTACAGAAAAGTGTTCATTGGCACAGTTTCCTCTACACTAGTTTAAAAAATTCCCTCAAATTAACGTAATGGTTAAAAAAAGTAAACTAACTGCCATTATGGGACGGAAACTAATTATTACTCACCAAAATGAAGCTAAATCACTTCATAAAATCTTTGAAATTGTTCAAAGGTTGCGTCCAACTATTTAACATGTTGTTAAAAACTTTGATGTGGCGAAATGCAGAACAGATATTGCGAAAAACTCGAACTGTAAAAAAATTGCGATGAGGGATAAACGATTTTTAATTAGAAAAATTTGTGAAAATCGAGTCATTAATGTTATATACATGGTAAATAAATTGAATCATAGCATTTAAATATAAGTCTGCTCTGGTACGGCTCGTAATGTATGCAGAACGGACAATTACAATGCATGTGTTCTGAGCAAGAAGTTCATCAATGAAACAACATTGAAACATTTTATCGGAATATTGCAAAGATTGTAAACTTTGTCTACGAGTCCAAATTCAACATCTTTGACTCAAATGGCTGTTGTTTCAAGCGGAGAAAATCAAACTCAGACCTGGATGTAAAAGCCTTATGACAGCAGCCAAGCGCAGAGACAGTGGACTTTTTTGTATGGGGTATTGTATGTCCACTAGAAGTGCTAGAAATATGGTCTTCATTGATGGAATGATGGATTAGAATGTGTATTTTAATATTAATATCTTAAAATAAATTTTAAAGCAAAGCTTCCATAAAATGGTACTTTTACTAAGAAATTGCGGATATTGGAAATTCGATCAGGAGAAGAACCTAAAACATAAGGCGTGCAAAAAAAACGTTTAGAGTAAATTTATAATTGTTTGAATGTTATGAATTCTCCATTGCGGACCCCGTTTATTAACTGATTGGAAAAATAAATGGTATTGCGGGTAAGTGCAAACTGATGGTTACCATGAATATTTGTTTATTATTATTATATTCTCCACAACTTTGCCGAAGACTGGAACTGTCTATCTGCTACCAGTAAAAAGTTAGATTTCAGAAATGTCTTTACACTGTATTTTGGAACATGGCTGTCTACTTCCGAAAATCCGCCTTGGTAGCTCCAACAACTTTTCCGAAGTCACCAAAACACAGAACCTTATAGTTTTTCCGCTAAATAATTAAAGTCATGAATTTACACATTTTGACCACTGTGCGATGTTTAAATTGGACTATCCTTAAATTAATTAAACAATATGAAACTGTACAGCAAGTAGGGTTGCGATAGTTTCAAACAAGCAGAATATAAACAGAAGTTTGAGAACAATGAAGATACAGACGCCAATATATTCCAAAGTAGTTTGGTGCCAATAAGAGTAGTAAGCAAGCATGAGGGACATATTAAACTATTATGGCAGAATCCTACTTCGTCTTCCCCGCGTTTTTGTAGGCCGATTAAAATTCTATTCGTTCGTGAAAATACTGAGTTAACTGTCTTTCTCCAACAAAAGCCAAACTTGACAACGGAACTACTGCCATAATTAACCATATCGTCGCTGTTGTGCTATCTTATGACAAACGCCATTTTGGGGTAAACTGAGTTAGATATGCCACATTACTTGTTTGAAAAATCTCTACAAAGTGGCGTTTTCAGAATTTTGAAATTCTACTTGGTTTCTTAGATATAGCTAGAAACATGATGAGAAATTGTGAGTTTTTTGCTTTAAATCACTATATCTAGGGGTTGGCTCAAGTTATATTGAAGTTTTAGACGGTTTTATGTGTGAAAATGTCTGAGGAACACAATGGCATAAACATTTTCGAAAGAAAATTATACGAGTTGTGAGAAAAACATAGTTTTAGTTTTGAACTGGAAATAAAATATATTTGGCAACCTTGTAATCAAGAATAACCATTTTTTCTAGATTCCCTGACTCATTTCCTTTAAAACGCATTTCACCGAATGTTTATAGACCATATGAACCCAAAGATATGAATAAAAGTTAAAAAGTGATGATTTTTTTCTATGGAAAATTTTCCATGCACGATTATGACACGTCATACAAATTTTGTCATCAATACACGCCTATGACACGTGTGAGTGCGACTTTTGTTTACATTCATAGTAAAAACTCGCAACATAGTCAACCGATCTTCGTAATATTTGAGAGAATAATGCAGAACAGATAGAAGCATCAATCGTCTTCTTTGGATTGTTTATACCATTTATAAGTTTCAAGACATTCAATCTCAAACTTTAAAAATCGTTTTTCTCGAAATGTGCTAAATGGCGCTTGTCATAAGATAGCACAACAGCGACGATATGCTAATGCCTACCATGATTGATGGCAAGGTTTGCAATGCAGCAACTGCAACATATTCGACCGTGCGATGCTATATGTGTGGGCAAACATTACGTAACTTCAATAAGCTATCAACTCCTAAGGAAGTGAATCCCGACTCATTAAAATTTGGATTATCTACTCTACATGCTAGAATAAAGTTTTGTAACCATATCATGTTTTTCTTGTCGCTCAGCGGACGGTATGGTGTCGCGCGACAATTATGGTGTTGCATCGTAATCGAATCGATTATTTGCCACTAAGTGTGACTCTCTCTTTCGCCCAAACAGTCAAAACGGACAATACTGTTTTTTTTGTGATAGCACGCCCCACCAAATGGTGGTATCGGATGACATGGAAATGCTATCTCAAGTCTCTTGCAAACTGAGCTTCATTTGGAGCAGTTCGAAGATTAGCGAGTGAAAATTATAATATCCCTCAAGTGCCATCACCACATGTGCGAGTAAGATAAATAAGGAATTTCAAGTGAGTTTATCGGTGTAAAATACTTGATCGAAACTAATTATAAATTATTAATTTACATGAACGCTCCCGTGCAGTAATAAAGTTTGTTGCAAGAGAACAAAGATCTGTAGGCATTGTACAGTTGAAGCAGATAGGTCGCTTTAAAGTGACGCCATAGAGCCATGTATAGTGAACCACACGTGCGTTCGTTTGAAGGAGGAAAACCTTCAAACGAAGGTTTTTTCGTTGCAGATTCTAAAGGCTGTAAGTGCTTCTGGGTGTAAATCAAACTGATATGCGGGGTTTGATCATATCAATCCAGAAAAGTTAATCAATTTCCGCGTGGCGTGAAGTGCCATCATAGTGGCAGTCCGTAGGGGAACCATGCCAACTTCCCTGAGCAATTGGACGCGATCTCTACGTCTCGAGCACACCAGTTTTGATCGGTGCTAAATTGCGTGCACATACCGGTCAACCATCGTGGACCACCGCTAAGATCTCCGTCGTAAACGATCGTTTTCGTGCATGCTGCAGTCCGTAGGGGCACCCTCGTTACCTGCCCTGAGCCATGGGACGCAACCGTTAACGTTCGCAAGGTCACCTTTGTAAATCGGCCGTGCTCACCGGCAAGATCGGTCCGTAGGGGCCCACACTATCAGCCCTGAGACAAAGGACGATCATACGGCGGTTGTTTTCAGCATTCTCCCACGTGTTTTGGAACCGCGTGGATCACCCAGAAGCGAAGCTCACACCCTGATCACCGTTCAGTGCCTGATTATTCTAAAGCTGTAATTCCAGTATAGTTGTGAACCGGAAAAGCCCGGTCAGATCATTACGTCCGCCGGCCGTTTGCCTGCATGTCGGTGACACCTCAGCGACGATCCAGATCACCGCTCGCCAACTCGTTCGCACGAACCACGGAGCTCGCAATAATATGTGGAAGCGAGAGTATAGACAGGTCAGATCTTTAAATTCCTTCTAAAATTATGTAAAATATATATGAACATTGTTCTGCAACAATATATTTGACAATTACCACGCACAAAATAAAGCAAAAATGTTTGATCAAGGTCAGTGAGTTTTATGACCAGATAGGATGAAGTGAAGTTTGTACGGAATCCCTTGAGTTTCGGTCCGTCGGTTTAGTTTTCAGTTTTTTTTGGATGTCGTTTTCTTTAGCAGTATAGTTCGGTTGGGTTTGAGCCAACGAGAGTGTTTTGAGTCCGCAATACCCGCCCTGAAAGGCTAGCCGGTAAAACAGAACATGCATCTTCGCATTAATTCGTGCAAGCGGATTAATGGCGCTTAAGCGAAGTTTGTCAGCATATAGGCTGGGATTGGCAACCCCGTGATTAGGTTGCCATTTTGGTTTTCGTGTGTTCCGTATCGTCTGCGACGACAGTCACGCGGTTGCGAAAGGTCTCGTTACAGTTTATGGAATTTATACTCAACTTAGCAAAAAAATCCCTATTAGAAGTGGCAAGCAAGAAAGGAAAATGAAAAACAAGCAGTTTCGGATACTAAACTCAGTCTTCAAAGATCTTTAAAATTGGAACTAAACAACCTGGTCGATATGCCAAAACAAGGCGGAGGTACTACAAATTTTGGCAACACTTCACGAAGGTTTTTTGACACTATTAAGAAGTGATTTTTTATTTATTCATCCATTAGCAATATATTTTTACTTCGTTATATATAAATTTTCAGGTATCCGAAATAACTTGTGTTGACAAAGGACTGATATACAGGAATCAGGAATCAGGAATCAGAATATATTGGCTTAAATGGCACGTTCCCCGTATGTAGTCGGGGATTTGTGCCTTGCCGTGTGTTTTCATCATTTCCTGAGCGGAAGGAAAGGACAAGGAGGTGTGGGGAAGTAGAATTGGAAGGGTGGGAAAAATAACAGCAGAAAACAAAAATAAACAACAGGTAAGTTAAACGCACAAGTAGTTCAACTTGCCTGCGAATAAGCCTAAAGCTCTTTACCACATTGGATAAGAAACTTTAGCATGTCTCTGAGTTTCAGTCGTCTAAACATAATTTCGTCTATATAAGGACGGCTGAAGACTCGAAATCGCAATTGCGCTACCGCTGGACAGCTGCATATCAGATTATATGAGGTTCCGTAATCGGATTCACAAAGATCACATGAAAAAGACTCAGCGCGCTGAATAGTTGCCATGTGATAATTGAGTTTGCAGTGGCCGGTTGAAGCCCTGGTCAGCATGTCGCAGTGGAGCTTCGAAAAATGTAAGAGATTTTTCGAAACCACTGGGCATGGTTGTTCTAGAAACGCCTTTGTTTGGCGACACGTTTGTAGATTTCTCCAATAATTGCGGTGCTCGGACGAAGCCCAGGACCGTATTTTTTCCCGTATCCAACTTGTCGAAATTGGCAGCGCGGGCTCAGGACCAACGAAGTCAATCGCTGAACCTGCCCTGGCCAATTCGTCAGCTCATTCATTTCCAGTAATACCGCAATGTACGGGCACCCAGACAAGGTAGATAGTGTTGACAATGCTTAGTTCTTCGATTTGGGTTCGGCACACGATCACTAGCTTGGACCGGGATTTGTCTGAGCTAAGGGCCTTGATTGCAGCCTTACCTGTCCTGTAAGTAAAACTACATGTGAGTGTAATATCGCTGGGAGCAAGAATATCCTCACCCCACGTAACCATTTGTGACAACAATCGCGTGTGACTGGTAGCAAGATCAAAATGATTACTGTTCCAAAGCCCAGTAACCTGCAGTCTGTATGCACATGATAGTGGTTCTTGTTTGAGGTGTATGTGTAATGGTTTGACATTTAGAAGTGGCTCAAGAGCAGCAGTCGCAGTCGTGGCGAAAGCACCAGTCAACGCCATGAGCGCCATTCTTTGCAGATGATTTAGCTTTGACTGGACTGTCATCGCCCCTCCCCTCTGCCACCACACAAGGCATCCGTATGACAGTATTGGACGTCCAATTGTCGTGTAAATCCAATAGATGTATTTAGGTTCGAGACCCCAGGTCTTTCCAAAAGTTCGTCTGCACTGCCCGAAGGCCATGCACGCTTTCTTGACTCTGAACTCAATGTGAGCAGACCAATTCAGTTTGGAATCCAATATGACTCCAACGTATTTGACTTGATCTGCACACAACAGCTCAGAATCAAAGAACTGCAAGGGACGAACCCCGGTTGTTATTCGCTTCTTCGTGAAAAGAACCATTGAAGATTTGCTTGGGTTAACTGATAGTTTAACTTGTCGACACCACTGTTCAACAGCTCTTAATGCCTGTTGCATTAAGTCAAAGATTGTTTCGATGCAAAATCCAGTAATTAGTATTTGGTAATCGTCAGCAAGCCCGTAGGTTGGAAATCCAAGCTCATTGAGTTTCTTCAACAAGCCGTCGGCTACCAAGTTCCATAACAAAGGTGACAGAACGCCGCCCTGAGGACAACCGCAAATACTCAACTTGCGTATCTCAGCCTGTCGCAGTGACGAGCAAAGTATGCGGTTACTAAGCATTGCGTTTATCCATCCTGAGATACATGCAGGTATCCCATGACCGCGCGTCGCTTCCAGAATAGACTGGAAGGACACATTGTCAAAAGCACCCTCAATATCTAGGAATACACCCAAGCTAGATTGCTTGAGCGAGAAGGCTTTCTCAATGTTGTAAACAACATCGTGAAGCAGAGTGATCGTGGATTTCCCACACTGATAAGCATGTTGCATTTTGTGCAGTGGATATTCAACTACACTAACGTTCCTGATGTGATGATCGATTATCCGTTCCAAAGCTATCAGAAGAAAAGAACTTAAGCTGATAGTCCCAAAACTCTTGGCTTCTTTATAGCTTGAGCGCCCGCCTTTGGAAATAAATCTAACAGTTATTTCTCGCCATGATTTCGGGATATACCCTGTAGCAAGACTGGAAAGCAAAATCTTTTGACGTAGGACTATATAGGGGTGCACGTTGCAAATTCTACAAAAATGGTATGTAACGAAAAGTGGTCCAATCTTAAACGCATATAATTCAGCCATCTCACGATTAATTTTCAACTTTTTTGCGCATATCGCCCCGAAATACTTCTAAGACTAGATTCCGATAGATAAACCCAAGGATTTTTGATATCATGGCATTGAAAATTTAAATAATGAGCAACCTAGTCAAAGTATCTCGGATTTACGCACAGAAGATAGCGCTTCCCCAGTCCAGCACGGCAGATTTGTGTACCTAGCTACGCTTCTATGAATGACGTCATCATCGACTATTTAAAGAACTGATTTGGCCGGACAAGCTCAGTTGCCTGTTGAACGGAATACGGAGAAAATCACTGCGCTGTGTATTTTCACAGCCAGTGCAGCAGAGTTAGAAGTCCGTTATACTGGTTGTGGAGGTACGCTACCCAGTGAATGCGACCGAGCTTGTCCGTTCAAACACTATGCTATCTTTTGTGTTGTGCTCGTTTCCAGCACACTTTTATGTATAAGTATTCGTACACAAAATAGTTTGTACATGCGAGCTCCATTTGCAAACACGGTTAACATAGTGTCGTGGTATTAGTTGTCTCTTTCGCTCTATCCACCATCATCAGCGTTGATTCATTTTGCTTTGTGCGCTTGGGTTTAACGTTTGAGGCGAATGTGTAGGTAGCTAGATCTAATTTGTTACTAAATTGCACAACGAAAGTTTATTATTTACGTTCGATGAATTCATTGATTCAATTCCCCATCACGTGACTCATT
This sequence comes from Topomyia yanbarensis, assembly GCF_030247195.1. NCBI lineage: Eukaryota > Metazoa > Arthropoda > Insecta > Diptera > Culicidae > Topomyia > Topomyia yanbarensis. The sequence goes on from NC_080671.1 coordinate 337,387,616, forward strand.
TCCACTCAGCCTATAGTATTTTGATTCTACTAATAGGTACATACTACAAAGTCTATTTATGAATGAATACACTGCCACTTGAAAAACCGTTGCAAAAACCCATCTTGTCCATATATAAAATTGTTTTCGATTCTTGTATATTTATAGTTTCGATACATGATTAAGACCACTGCATTCGCTATATTTGTATGCGTACTTTAGGAAAGTTACAATAATGGCAAAATATAACTAGAATGCTTGGTCTATATATGAAATGTGATTATATTGTCTAAAATTTGATTTTTCTTCACTGGTCCGGGTTTTTTACCACACACAATCGAAAAGTTTTTACAAGCTAATCTTATGCTATAAAGATTTAGTTCCAGATGTTAGTTCGGTCACAGTTTTCTGTCTTCTTTCTTCAGATCTTCTTAAATAAGTTTAATCGGATTCGATCACCTACTACAAATGAAATGACCTGATAACCAAGAAGGTTTGGTTCTTTATGTAATATTTGATGTTGATTAGTTGTGATTAAACCATACGTAAGAAATATGTTTGATTTATTATTACTATAAATGTACTAAGAAAATAAATATTTTGCATTAAGTAGTATAGTCCTACGTCTACAGTTCGTGCAACCCCAATAGGGCTGCCCCTTGTAGTTTTTGCACAAAATGAAAAATATTACATATATGTAGTATGAATATGCATCCAAAACGTTGTGAATTTAAATTTTTGCCATTCAATCATTTTTGCTCGAAAAAACAACTTCACGATCACTTGGTTTTCGCAACTTGGCGTTTAGCGTAAGTTGTTGAAACCACCGTGTTTTGGATAGTGTCGTCACCATATAATGTCCACTGATTATGATACTTTAAATATCTATGTGAGAAAATAATTTCGTGACCTCTATTACGAACTTTTTGCTTTATTTTCATTCGGACGAGAAAATCAAGATAATTGTTTCAATACAGCGTAATAATTTAATGTAAATACAATCAAGCTATAAATATTATTGTTGTTAACTATACAACTTCGACTAATGTGGCTGTTCGGCCATCTATGGGAGCTGTCCATAAATGTCAGCTTCTTTCTCCGAACAGCCTAGATAAGCCGTGTAGTGTCGGTAGTGGTTGTTTCAACCGGCTAAGAATTACACTACGGACTACCTGTTCCGGTGGTAACACCAAACAGGGAACCCCAATTCCATAGTGTCATGCGACCCGTGCTATGGGTAAAATTGTTGAGGGGGTTTAAAATATTCTCAATGACGAACGGAGCCTGGGAAGAGCCGGGCGAACTCCCCAGTAACTGGCTGTGGTCCACCAGGAGGTTGATAACTCTATTATCTTTCTCCGGACAAAACCAGCCTAGAGGCCGCGTGGCATCCGGTGGGTTTGAAGTATGTCAGTTATGGAAATAACAGTCAAATTCATTCGCAAAGGTGGCCGCGTCACTTATGAGGAGGCAAAGAGCTTAAGACCGATCAGTCTGACCTCCTTCCTTCTCAAATCAGTGGAACGTTTAATCGACCACTACATTCGGGATGGTAGCTTGGGCGAGCACCCGCTGCATGCAATGCAACAAGCATATCAGCGGGGGAAGTCTATTACCACCCTGTTACACAATGTTGTCTACAACGTTGATAAAGCTTTTTCACAAAAGCAATCAAGTTTAGGAGTTTTTCTCGATATTGAAGGTGCTTTTGACAACGTGTCTTTCGAATCCATTTTGGAAACAGCACGAGATCATGGAGTACCTTCATATATCACGAACTGGATACACGCAACGCTTAGCAAATCTGTGCTCATCGTTAAGACAAGTAGAGATGAGGAAACTGAGTGTCTGCGGATGTCCTCAAGGTGGTGTAACTAGCCACACAAGACTGTGGCCCCAAATGGTTACTTGGGATGAATATACACTTGCTCCCAGTGACCTTACACTCACATGTAGTTTTCCTTTTAAAACTTTCAATGTGAGAATTCCTCTTCGTGAGGAATGGCGGTCTGGCTGGATGGAGCGACAACTTGAATAATACGTAGTTTGTTATACGGACGGTTCTTTGTTGGGGAGCCGAGCCGGTGCTGGTGTCTATTGTCATGGGATGAGATTAAACCAATCTTATTCGCTTGGTAGATAATGTACCGTATTCCAAGCAGAAATCTTTGCGATTCTGTGTGGCGTACAATTCGCACTTCAACAGGGAATTTGCGGTAAAAGAATCTATTTTTGCTCTGACAGTCAGGCTGCTCTGAAAGCACTTAGTTCGGCAGATTCGAGATCGAAATTAGTAATCGCATGTCGAACTCAAATCGAAGAACTTAGCATTTCAAATGCTATCTACCTTCTATGGGTATCCGGTCATTCCGGTTTTTACTGGAAATGAATGGGCGGACGAATTGGCTAGAGCTAGCGCTGCGACTGATTTCGTTGGTCCAGAACCAGTTCTACCACCGTCAATAAGTTAGATAAAGCACAAGATTCGCTCTTGGGCTGCATTCGAACATGCCAAACATTGGCGTAGCTTGCAAACTTGCGTTCAAACAAAGGCTTTTCTGCCGGATGTGAGTCCGAAAATGTCAAGAAATTTGTTGCATTTTTCCAAGCACAACTGCAGTATTCTGGTCAGGGCACTGACTGGACATTGCAAACTCAATTATCACATGGCTACTATTCAGCGCGCTGAGTATTATTCATGTGATTTTTGTGAATCCGATTACGGAACATCATATCATTTGATATGCAATTGCCCTGTATTAATGCAATTGCGCATCCGGTTTTTGGTTCTCCGTACATAGATGAACCTATGTACAGAGAGCTGAAATTTAAGGATATGCTTTTGTTCCTAACCCAGTGTGGTAAAGGGCTATAGTTTTTTAGCCGTATTTGAATGACAATATCTCTTCGGGGGTGTTGTCGTTCTGTTATCTCAATATCCCCTCGGGGGTGTTGATATATCCGCTCACTGTTTGAGTAGTCCCTCCGGGGGTTGGAAGTTTTATTCCTGCTGTTGTAGCACCTGCAGATCGTTCAGCATCACTCCGGGGGTGTAGAATGCTCTGTTTTAATTGTTCTGTGTCGTTGTTTTCCTTACCCCTAACCTTACCACTTCCCCAATCCTTCCCATCAGGAAAATGATGAAAAGACGATTCTTGGCAAGGCACAAATCTCCGATCAATATGGGGAACGTGCCATTTGAGCCAGACGCTACTGATTCCTGATGAATATGCATCCAAAACGTTGTGAATTTAAATTTTTGCCATTCAATCATTTTTGCTCGAAAAAACAACTTCACGATCACTTGGTTTTCGCAACTTGGCGTTTAGCGTAAGTTGTTGAAACCACCGTGTTTTGGATAGTGTCGTCACCATATAATGTCCACTGATTATGATACTTTAAATATCTACGTGAGAAAATAATTTCGTGACCTCTATTACGAACTTTTTGCTTTATTTTCATTCGGACGAGAAAATCAAGATAATTGTTTCAATACAGCGTAATAATTTAATGTAAATACAAACAAGCTATAAATATTATTGTTGTTAACTATACAACTTCGACTATTTTTTTGAAAAAATGACTAAAGTCTGCTGTAGCCTTCTAGGCAATTTTGTTTTCTTTCACGACGTTACAATAACGGGCCATATAACAGCCTGCAAATATGCAATTTACAGAACATTTTGAACGTTATTTCTCATATATTCTGCTAATCAAAGCTACGCGCAAAACATCGAATGAAAGTTTATCACAAAGTAATTTTATCTTTACAGTAAAACGAAATAAAACACCACACAATTTGAAAGTTTTCAACCAATGGATACCAGAAATTATTTTAAAAACTACAAAGGGCAGCCCTACTGGGTTGCAAGAACTGTAGACGGAGGACCATACTACTTAATGTAAAATATTTATTTTCGTAGTACATTTGTCCTGCGTTAAGCCAGACCGAACTGAGCGCCATAATTTTTTTCTGGTATTTTTCATGTTAAAATGCATTTTTAGGTAACTTATCATTAGCGTGGCAAATTAAAGACCACTTATTTGCTTTCGTTTGTTATTTGTGTTCCCAAAAATAATTAGATGTGGCTGTTGCTGGTGCTATGTTGGATGCGATAGCGATTTTAGAGCATGTATCTCTAAATGGCGCTTGGTCCTCTTTGGCTTAACACAGGACATTTATAGTAATAATAAATCAAATATGTTTCTTACGCATAGTTTAATCACAACCTATCAACATCGAATATTACACAAAGAACCAAACCTTCAAGGTCTATGGTAGAACATAACTCATCATCATGTTTTACCGCCGACGCCGGCGTGGGCGGTAAAACATGATGATGAGTTATGTTCTACCATAGACCATGCGGTAGACTTGGGTGCAACGCCCAACTCCTACTCTGCAGAAGGCAAAGAATTCTTCACATTTCCTTTCGATCATGCCCATATGAGCCTGCCTAGTTCTAGTTTTCCGTTCTAAGTTTATAACTAATTCGCTCTAGAATACCTATCCGTCTTTCAATTTCATTGCTTTCGTTTCTCTTAGTCTCAAATTTGCCGAAAATAGCCAACAAAATCGATACAACAATACACTTTTGTTGTGCTTTCCATCGATCCGCCTAAATTTGTTGCTAAGAAAGTTTTCGTCTTTGCGCAACGAAAGCACAGATTGCTATCATGCAGGTAACGCATGCAACCGCTAGCAAACAGGGATGCCACATTGAAATCTATGTTTCGACCAAAAATATCTTTTTACCATCTATGATAACTGAAACAAAAAAAAATCTGTGATAAATTTCCGAAAAATCACAATATTTCCAAAAACCCGTGAAATTTTCATCGAAGTGCCAAAAATCTGCCATCCGTGAAAAAGAATCTGTGATATTACAGAAAAATCTGTGAATATGGTAACCCTGCTAACAAATTAGATATACCTACCTACAAGTTCGCCTTAAACATTGAACCCAAGCGCACAAAGCAAAATGAGCCAACGCTGATGATGATGGGTAGAGCGAAAGAGACAATTAGTACCACAACACTATGTTAACCGTATTTGCAAATGGAATTCGAGTGTACAAGCGATTTTGTGCACGAATAATTGTATTCGAGATTGTACAAAAAATATGCTGGGAATGAGCACAACACAAAAAAGCATAGAGTTTGAACGGACTAGCTCAGTTGCGTGTTGGACGGCACTGGGGGGCGTACCTCCACAACCAGTATAACGGACTTCTAACTCAGCTATACTGGTTGTGAAAATACACAGCGCAGTGATTTTCTCCGCTTCCCGTTCAACAGGCAACTGAGCTTGTCCGGCCAAATCAGTTCTTTAAATATTCGATGATGACGTCATTCATAGAAGCGTAGCGCGCTAGGTACACAAATCTGTCGTGACTTGGGAAGCGCTATCTTCTCTGTGTAAATGCGCGATATTTTGACTAGGTTGCACATTATTTAAATGTTTAATGCCGTGATATCAAAAATCTTTGGGTTTATCTATTGGAATCTATTCTTAGAAGTATTTCGGGGCGATATGTGCAAGAAATTTGAAAATTAATCGTGAGATGGCTGAATTATTTGCGTTTAAAATTGGACCACTTTTCGTTACATACCATTTTTGTAGAATTTGCAAAGTGCATCTCCATAGCGAAATCAAAGACGTAGTCCTACGTCAAAAAAGAATGGTTTAACCCACTTTAGTTCTGAACAAAATTTTAACCCACTCTTGCTTTTAGCCTTTCAGTTATCATATATGGTAACACAGGGAAACACAACTGATCTGTCAAAAACGTTCACAATCTGTGTCGGCTTCAGACAATTATTGGCTGTTTCAAATCTGGATTGTTCACTTGATGGTGGATACCAAAAAAATATATCCACCCTAACTTCAAGCGCGAATTTCCAGAACAAGGCACTGCTAAGCCATAACTAATCTGTTTTTGCTTTGAACAAACTGCAGTCCCATTTGGTAGCCCCATTTCTCCACTGAATGTAGTGCGAAGCAGATTCACACGAGATAGTAGGTACCTACTTCCAGCACCCCATCGTCCAATTCTTCACCACAGCCAAAAAAGCAGAATTCTCGCCTTTCCGGCAAAAGTTTGCACCAAAGAATTCCTCATAAAACTGTAAACATTTGTCTAGTTAGGGTGAAATATGTGGGAATCGGGTTTTTTTTCTCCTGGCATTGCAACTTCCAAAGAGCAGTGCGAAAAAATCCCAAAATCCCACCAGGGAGGGACGTGATATGGTTTCATCGCATTTTTTCCTTCTTTCCTCTTTTTTTTTGGTCAAAGTTTTTCCGACGCCAAACGCCTGCGATATGGTCAAAGAACATAACCGAAAGTGACCAAAAGTCGCCGACGGGTTCCCTTTCCTTCGGGGAAAATTTTCCAAATACCACAAAATCACTGCTGCTGTCAGCTTGTTTGGAATCTTATAAATATGTTTTCATCCGGACCGGGTTGATTCGTTTTGGGTTTGGTTTGGTTCAGCAGAGAAGTCCACTTTTTTGTTATCCCTCACCCACTACTGTTTGTCGGAGTAAAAGTTGTGAAAAGATCTTTTACATCGCCCCCTTTCCGGGGTTCGATATCAACCTGGGTGTCGATATCGAATGTGTGCAGTCTTTGCGGAGGCGGGTGGAGAGAAGGTCGAATGTTACATGGTCGATTTGCACATTTGCCTTGGTTTGGCAGCTGGTTAGCTGAAAGGGACTTTTCCCCGTTGAATGATTTATGGGTGTTTAATAATCTTTTACAGGATTTGGACAGGAGCTGTTTATTTTTTTTTTGTTGTTTGGTGATTTTGAGCTTTCGGATGTGTTTCGCATCAGGTGTTCTTCTGAATTCGTGGCATAAATATTGAGTTGATTGCAAGGTTCTGGAAAATAATGAATAATTAAAAAGAAATCTTGAGTGATTTGAAGTTGTTAGAAACGTGTAACTAGCAAAAGGCACATTTTTGAAAACTTGTTGAAATCTGTTTTTTTTTAATAATAAATCAAAATAGTGAAAGTGAGGGAAGTTACAGCTATGAAAGAAACAAAAAAAAAATTGACATAGCGTTAGTTAGTAGAAAAACAAAATCGACATTTCTCTAGAAATATAGAAATTGTTGAGATCCAAAATTACCGCTCAACCCAACTGTCTACCCCAAACCGAACACTTTTCGATTCGAACCATAAAAGAGCACCTCCAAGCGTTGCAGCCCGGTCCGAATTGAATTTCAAGCAACGTCCAAAACTGACCGCCATTCTGCCCTCGTCTGCCAGAATGATTGATAAATGGATGCATTTTGAAGTGCTTCCCCCTGTCGTTGGTACGTACGAACGAATCACAATTTGGTTCTGGTGGAAGGAGAACCCGGACACCGTTGGCCTCCAGGCATTGCAAACATTGACGACCTGCCAGCATCGTCGCATCGGAAAAGGAGGCAAACCATTGATGAAGCTTTGCGATCCGTCCCAAAGCCGGCCGGTTATGCCCAAAAATGGGTGTTCTCATGGTAAACATATGATAAATCTCAAAATTCAATACCAAACTCTGCCAATGTATGGCGGGGCCAATTCGGAGGGCGAGTCTCCCGGCGACTATCCGCGATTGAATTGAATTTATTTTTCATGCCTCGTAGTCGTCGGTTGTTGATTTTTTCCCTCCAGTTCTGTTTTGTATTCCTCGCTCGGTTCTGTTTCAAAATGGCAAATCCTTCGCGGATGACAACAAAATGCAACCGCGATTGATTGATAAGACTTGAGTCACCCGCGGATTGGAAGCCGGTTCGCAATACAATCCCCTAGAGTGGAAGATGGAACCGCCTGAGACAGCAGACCAGTTCCGATGGGATTTTTGCGTCTTTAATATGCAGACAAAGATTATCTAGTCTTTAAGAGTCCTATGTACTGCTCCTGTCATCTTCACCATTGTCATCCTCATCATCATCATCATCATCATCATCATCGTCGTCGTCGTCTTGGGAGATTTCCTTCAGTTGAACCATTGTCAGACCAAGTCAGCCTGTGAGATATCGATTGAGAGGCGGACATTTCTGAGGGACTATCAACAAGCCGGAAAGAACGGCGGAAAAAACTGGATTCAATAATTAATCATTCTGACTGAGGCAGCTCTCAATTGCCGACGGGGTTTTCACACACTATCTCTACGGCAGAGAAAGATGGGACAGTTCTGAAGGGAGCGGAGTTGTGATTGCTACCCATTGGTGGGAGAGGTTGGGTAGGGGCTGGATTTTTCTCCAGATTAGGTACGCGATGAATCGATTTTCAACGAGTCGTACAAGTCTTAATGGGATTGATACCCTTGAAGGAACGAGCGGTTTTGTTTCTACTAGATTGTGCTCCAGATCACGGTTGTGCAAAAAGAAAATTGCAAGTCACTGATGGTGAGCGATACTTTCAGTTTCCTTTCTAATTCTGAATTTTCTTTGCAGTTCTTAAGGCGCTAGTTTGTTTAGTAATGACTACAGGCAAACCTTCTGGATCTGTAGCGTTATCCTAGTGGTAAGAATATAACTATACAACGGAGAGTATTTTCATAAATTGAGTATTTTCCCGTTTTTGTACGTTTGCACGTTTCGATTAGAAACTCTTTTACGAAATTATATTAAAACACAAAACTATAGATTTTTATATTGTGGCCTTAACCATTATGTATCCGACGCGGTACCTGGGTATCTTTTTGGGTTTCAATTAATGAAATTCCCATGTTTTATCCTTAGCTGGGAATTGAAACTTTGTGACATCTTAGAACTTCACTAAGTCAAGCTTTTGGGTTAATAATATTGTTGATATAGTAAGAGGGGGAGTGAGGAGGGGCTCCTGATTTTTTTTACTACTTTTTTACAGGCCGACGTGGGTACCGGGCACCCACAAAATTGAAATTCCAATAACTAACGTAATTTCCAACCGATTTTGATACTTTTGGGTGTTTTGAATAAAGGAACTCATCCACTTTAAGACTTGGTAAAAATGAATCAGGTTACTTTATTCTGTTCCCGGGAATCCGGATTTTCGGAAGCATGTTTCAGTGCTGGGATACTATTTGTGAATTTCAATGGAATATGGGAACTATCAATATGGGTATCAAAATTCTTGGAATTGCATCAGTAGGCTGTATCTCGTGGTTTTGGAACCATTTGATAATTTGACCCCAGAACGGACATTACGGAGCAGGTTCCCGTGGGGCCGTGAGTGGCCATTCCATTCCCAATTCATTTTTCAAATTGCCATAGGGTCCCGTAACAATACATACACTGATAGAATATATTCGTAAATCGCCAGGAATTTGTTTCGTACAGACAATTTTCATAAAATATACGATTTTTTTCGTACATATGATGAATCGTTCGTAGTTCTATTGAAACATTTTTATTTTTTATTACGAATTTTTCGTGAATACCACGAAACGACTTTCGTTGGTTTATTACGAAACAGCTTCATTCGGCAAACGAATTGTTCGCTGCTATATACGAACATCTTTGTAATATTTACGAGTACTAGTCGTCAAACCGTCAACGTCAAAAAAGCTTCAATAGAGGTAGAATACGTCAACAATTCGTCACGACGGTCTCAGTCTGACTATTTAGTAGCCGTATCCGTGCCCGTCGGTTTCAGGAAGATTTCCTGAACCTCTTTCGTTTCCAGTTGATCCAGAATCCGGAGCTGTACGGATTCAGCTGAGCCATCGCGAACTGCTCGTTGGTTTTGTATGAATAAGATAGTTTTTCTCTGCCGGAGCAATATCAAAATAATATGCCATTTTTTCCTGCTCATTATTTTATTGAATAATTTATAAAAAGAACAAGTTAACGCGCATCACTATCTTTTAACCTTTTAAGTATACGATCTAACATACACATATCCACCGCCTTCTAACCATCCTTCTCCCGGCGGCTCAAACAATCTAGTGGCTTTCACCCTCCTTCCCAACCACCCGCTGGAAGTCAACCATCTTAGTCGTTGCAATCGGTGACCCGATGACGGCCAATGGTCGTCTCGTCACCAGAATGGTTATCCTCCATGAACAGCTGCATATTCTGCACGTTTTGAAATTAAACGAAGTGCAACGGACTCGGCGATCCCGATACAAGATCCTTCTGCAAAAGACAACGAAGAATTGAACCCCCGCCACCCTCCCTAAAACCCATATCTGCCCCTGGGTGGAACGGCAAAGATACAGCAGTCTTTGAATCTTCAAGAGTCAGGAATCAGTATATATCGGCTCAAATGACACGTTTCCCTATGTAATCGGGAATTTGTGCCTTGCCTTGTCTTCTGCTCATTTCCCTGATCGGAAAAGAAGAAGAAGAAGAAGGTAAGAAGTATACTTTGACCAATGTGGTGGATTCTAGGGTTTGGCAATTCTACTGCTCTCGCTCGATTTCTGTAAAGCACGTGGACAACAGATATATGGAAAGTATATGTAGTTGAAATTTATTTCATATTAAATATACAGTATTCGAGCGAGAGAGAAATATAGAATTACCACACCTATAGAATCGAGTACATTGGAATTGAACGAGTTGGAATAATGACAGCATAATGGCAAACTGCAGGTCAGAACTCACAAGTGGTTCAAATGGTCTGCGAAAAAGCTTAAAGCTCTTTAGCACAGTGAATATATTTCTTTAGTATACACACCTGTGTCCTTACTGTGCAGAGAATCTGCATGATATCTCGGCATGTCCCGCGTACAAACTACGCGGGGATAAACTAAAACGTTCCCTTGTGGGGCGATCCGAACGTTCTTTCTCAGAAATGCTAAAGAAAGCTACGCCACCATCCTCAACAAACATCTATGCTCACTTGCCTCCTAACGAGGGCGAAGCTGATGACCCATAAGAGGGAACATCTACTAGGGCGCCTAGAAGTTATAGGAAGAGGAGGAACATTTCCTCTCCTAAAGTTCCTTGTAAAGGCCAGAAGGTATCCCTTGACGGGGCTCCGAAAGTCACATCTATTGGAAGTGTTGCAACCAAACCGAAGCAAGTAGCTCCTGGTCTCGAAGGATTAAGCTCAGAGAAGGAGTTCCCAGCACTTCCAGGAACATCAAAAATCCCAAGTGTTCCTTTGTTTCAGTTCGAGAATAATCACAGCACTGGAATTATCAAACTCTCGGACATAGTGGACTGGATAATAAAAATGGCCCCTCCTTTCAGCGATTGTATCTTGTCACGGATTTGATCACTGTTTTACAGTGGAATTGCAGAAGTATCATCCCGAACATCGATTCCTTCAAAATTTTAATAAATAGTTTGAGTTGCGATGCATTTGCATTATGTGAAATTTGGTTAACTTCCGAAACAGATCTCAACTTCCACGATTTTAATATTATTCGCCTGGAGGCACCCCCTATGGAGGAGTGCTTTTGGGGATCAAAAAGTGCTAATCCTTCTACAGAATTAATCTCCCCTCGATAACAGGTATTGAAGTTGTCGCTTGTCAAGTAATGACCAAAGGCAAAGATCTTTGCATAGCTTCCATATATATATTCCCCCCAACACCGCGATTGGGCATTGCCGGCTACATGACTTCATCCCTGCCTGCACCGCGACTAGTTTTAGGAGACTTTAACTCTCACGGTACGGAATGGGGTTGCCTTTATGATGATAACCGTTCCTCTTTAATTCACAATATTTGCGACAACTTTAATATGACAATTCTAAACACGGGTGAAATGACACGGATTCCTCCCCCACCAGCGCGCCCAAGCGCATTAGATTTATCCCTTTGCTCGACCTCGCTACAGTTAGAATGCGCGTGGAAGGTAATTCCTGATCCCCACGGTAGCGACCATCTGATGATCGTAATCTCAATCAATAACGGCTCAAGGCAATTGGAAACAATCAATATTTCGAAATCAATATCACACGAAATATCGATTGGAAGAGCTATACTGCCGCGATATCCGACAATATCGAATCTAGTCAAGAACTTTCTCCGGAGGAAGAGTACAGCTTTTTGGCTGGCTTGATTCTCGACAGTGCGAATCAAGCTCAGACTAAGCCAGTACCCAGCGCGAACATACAAAAACCTTCTCCCAATCCCAGGTGGGATAAAGAGTACTCAGACGTGTACGCGGAGAATGCCGCTGCGTATAAGACCTTCCGGAACGACGGGTTACCCGCTAGTTTTCGACAGTACGCGACGTTAGACAAGCGAATGAAGAGTTTGATGAAAGCCGTGAAACGCGGTTATTGGCGCCGGTTCGTCAACGGATTAACGAGAGAAACATCGATGAGCACTCTTTGGGAAGCAGCCCGACGTATGCGAAACCGAAACAGTACTAATGAGAGCGTGGAATATTCAAACCGTTGGATATTCGATTTCGCCAAGAAGGTTTGTCCGGATTCCGCCCCGGCACAGAAGATCTACCGCGCCGCGTCCCCTCACGATAACGCGAACGAAACACCATTTTCGATGGTGGAGTTCTCACTTGCTCTCTTGTCGTATAACAATAAAGCTCCAGGGCCAGACAGAATCAAATTCAACTTATTGAAGAATCTGCCAGACTCTGCCAAGAGACGCTTGTTGAACTTATTTAATATGTTTCTTGAGGCTAACATTGTCCCACACGATTGGAGGCAAGTGAAGATCATCGCCATCCAAAAACCAGGAAAACTTACCTCCGATCACAATTCGTATCGACCGATCGCAATGCTATCTTGTATCCGGAAGTTGTTCGAGAAAATGATCCTATTCCGGACGAACGATTGTCTTGCGTTGCTCTCAACCGAAATTCAAATGGCCTATGCTTGCTAGCAGAGCAGATGGCATCAGTGTTCCTAGATATTAAGGGGGCTTTTGATTTAGTTTCGATCAACATTCTTTCAGAGAAGCTGCACCAGCATGGTCTTTCAGCGACTTTAAACAACGTTTTACTAAACTTGTTGTCGGAAAAGCACATGCATTTTTCGCATGGTGACTTATCGACATCACGATTTAACTACATGGGCTCCCCAGGGCTCATGTCTAAGCCCCCTGTTATACAATTTCTACGTCAAAGAGATTGATGAATGTCTTGACAATTCCTGCACGTTAAGGCAACTTGCAGACTGCTGTCGATCTACAAGGACCATTACAGAATACCTTGGACAATTTGTCTGCTTGGGCTATTAAGCTGGGTATCGAATTCTCCACGGAGAAAACTGAGCTAGTTGTATTTTCTGAAAAGCGTAAACCAACACAACTACAGCTTCTACTAATGGGTCAAACTATAGCTCAGGTCTTCACAGTAAAATATCTAGCGGTCTGGCTCGACTCGAAAGGTGCTTGGGGATGCGATATTCGGTATCTGAAACAGAAATGCCAACAAAGGATCAACTTTCTTCGTACAATAACCGGAACATGGTGGGGTGCCCACCCAGGAGACCTAATTAGGTTGTATCAAACAACGATACTGTCGGTAATTGAATACGGATGCTTCTGCTTTCGCTCCGCCGCGAACATACATTTCATCAAACTCGAAAGAATTCAGTATCGTTGTTTGCGTATCGCCTTAGGGTGCATGCAGTCGACCCATACGATGAGTCTCGAAGTGCTGTCGGGCGTTCTCCCGTTGAAAAATCGATTTTGGGAACTCTCATATCGATTGCTCATTCGATGCGATATCTTGAACCCGGTGGTGATTGAAAATTTCGAAAGGCTTGTTGAGCTCAATTCTCAGACACGTTTCATGTCCCTGTACTTTGACTACATGGCGCAGAATATTAATCCTTCTTCTTGCAATCCCAACCTTGTGTATTTCATAAATACATCTGAATCTACTGTTTTCTTCGACACATCCATGAAAGACGAGATCTGTGGAATTCCGAACCACATACGCCCTCAAGTGGTTCCAAACTTTTTTTATAATAAATTCCGAGAAGTCGACTGTTCTAAGATGCTTTATACTGACGGATCAAACCTCGAAGGGTCTACTGGCTTCGGTATTTTCAATCAAAAGTTCACCGCCTCCTACAAAATCAGTGACCCCGCTTCAGTTTACGCCGCAGAACTAGCTGCCATTCAGTATACCCTTGGAGTCATTGAAATATTACCCGTAGGCCATTACTTCATCGTCTCGGATAGTCTGAGTTCTATTGACGCTATTCGCTCGAAGAAGCATGGAAAGCACTCCTCGTATTTTGTATCATTTTGAATTTGAATTTGTGTTCATAAAAAGTACATTAATTGACAAAAAAAAATCGTTGCCGGTAGATGCTGAACATGTTTAGAATATGGTTTGTATTTTGTTTCGATGATTTTGTTAAAGGAAATCATCTTATCGCACGTTACTGTAAAAAGTCTCATATGATCAAACTTACCCCGGTGATCAAAGATACCCCGTTTTACGGTAATCGGCAAAGCAGATTCAGGACCAACGAAGGCAATCGGTGCACCTGCTCTGGCCAATTCATTTCCAGTAATACCGGAATGTCCGGGCATCCAGACAAGGTAGATAGTGGAAAACTAGGTTTGTAATATTAAACCTGTTTTTATATTGTGAAACAGAACCATCTGAGAAGTGACAGTAGTATAGTCGTGATTCGCTGGTTGGGTGGTGTGCTCTGTCCAACTAACGAATTTGATTCGTTAGTTGGACCGACTGACAGATGTCAAAATCTCTCCAAAGGAGACGTTAGTAGTGTAATTGCATCTATTCATATCTCTAATAATTGTCAGATTGATTGTCAAAGTAAATTTGACATAATATTTTGACATTCAGATGCTTTTTAGTTGGACAGTGGTCCAACTAGCGGAGGTCCAACTAAAAAGCGGTCCAGTTAAAAAGTGTCCAACTAGCGAATCACGACTGTACTTCGGAATTAACAAATTTTATGAACTGTCGCTGGAAAGCATGGAATGTAGTTGTATTGTGTTCTAGTGTGTCTGAAATTATGGCGCAATTTAATGGTACCTACAACTTTTTCCTCGTGCTTTCGAACTGTTGGGATGGCTTCAAGAAAACCGTCGACAAATGGTTCGACCTCTGAAATAACAGTTTCCAAAGAGCATCGCTCTAGCTGAGACCATTGCTTATAAGTTATCTCTCCAATGTTACTGTCATCCAGATGAGACCAAATCGTTGCACGAATTGAGTCCATGTCACCACATGACACAACCTTACACTGGTTAAAGAAACACAATTCTGTTGGGGGACTGCACAGGTTGCATGTCAAGAAATCCTTGTAGGGGAACGCGGGGCAAGTCCGACACCTTAAGCGCAATAATTTTTCTAAAATTCCACAAAGTTCCTAAAATTTTATATTCTGTGCATAATCCTTGTTTGGGTGATTCTTAACAAAATATAATTTTTTCAGCATTTCAAAAAATTGAATTCATTAAAAGTTATTGGTTGCCAAATAATGGAGAAAAAAGTCATTTTAAAAACGCTGCGGGTAAGACCGACACCCCAAAGGGGCAAGAGCGACCCCCTTTTGAACTTTCTTTTTGTCCAAATTTTTCCATTAAAAATGTATTGTGTATGTGTGATAAAGTGCAATTATGTGTATATGAGTATGTGTGATGCAAACGCATACTTTCTGTAGTTTCATCGCGTAGCAAGAGGAAGAGCATTCGAATGCGTGGTGTTATGAATAAATAATGTTTAACGCATGGTTTATATTATGGTACGGGTTTTCTCAAGTAATTCTTTCGAGCTTTATTGCCACTTCTATAGCCATTCTAACGAGGAAGAGCTGTTCTGCAAGCAGATTATATACGTTGTTACTAGGACTCATTCACTTAGAAGTGACGCACGCTTCGTAGTAAGCTATCCGTGTTGTGATTTTTCGGAACACTGTTGATCAACAATCCGACGGTCAATGAAATTTTTTCATCAATATCATTTCAAAATCTCATATTAGATTACACTTTTCGTATCTTTTTGTAATATTATTATGAATCACGTTCAATTAATTTTTAATTGTTTTGGTCGGCTTGAGACAATACTGATAAATAAATGCAAACAACATAGTTTCCGTGTATTTCAATTATTAACATGACGTAATTATAGTATAATTGAACACAACAAATATACCCAGTCGTTTGTATCGAATCAAAAATGAACCCAATTATCTAAACACCGTGTCGGTCTTACCCCACCCAAAAACTGTCGGTCTTACCCCAACAGCGCCCATTTTTGTTAAATGCTCAATTAACAGTATTGAAATACTTAAACTTATCTTCAATACATACAAATAACGATATGGAGAGTAGAATAGAATGTGTGACAAAAAAAAAAACATTTTCAAAGCTTTTGTATTATTAAAACCTTAAAATGTATCAACTAAAAATAACATCCAAAAGCGCACCAACTTTGCTTTCGCTTGTTTTGTTTATTTTGTTGACGTTTATGAACCCATATGGCATCGATATGTATCGAAATGCCAAAAATAATCGTACTAATAATATCCTGTCATAATTGTATGATTTAAAATTTGATATCAGGGAAAAGTCGTGGGGTGTCGGGATTACCCAGGGTGTCGGGCTTCCCCCCAGTTCCCCTACGCGGAGAATTTCTGTGCTCCATCTACTTCCATTTGGCAAAATTTCGCTCCTGTGAACTTAAGCCTAAAATTTTCGTGTATCACACATACGCACACGGTATGCGTGCAACCTGCTTCCGCCAAAATTCACTTTGGCGGCCGGTGTTCTGCGAATTTGCTGAAACTTTTTTTCTCATTGGAATTTTTTTCTTTAAACAGAGCAAAGATTTCACTCAGGTTCGCCAAAATCAATCGCTTGTGCTTCAACACTCGTTAATCCCCTTCACGTACACTTTTTTCCCTGCCAGATCCTTGCTTGCATCTGCCTTCTGCACAATCTTTTTTGACAGGGGATTGCCATTTTTCGGGTTAGAAGATCATAAACACCATTCCCGTCGACGTATTTTTTGGTGAGAACACCAAGCGACCAGAGCAGTTTCTCCACAGATAACCAAATTAACTTTAACAACTGATAATAGCATTCAAGTTAATTAATAAGTAATGATGCTTACCCTGTATCTTACTAACACTCCAAGATTTCGGTAATACTGACAAATTTGATTTTTTGACGTAGGACTACGTCTTTGTTTTCGACATGGGGGTGCGATTTGCAAATTCTACAAACATGATATGTAACGAAAAGTGGTCCAATTTTAAACGCATATAATTCAGCCATCTCATGATAAATTTTCAAATTTTCTGCACAAATCGCCCCGAAATACTGCAAATATGAAATATGAATAGATTCAAATAGATAAACCCAAAGATTTTTGATATTATGGCATTAAAAATTTAAATAATGTACAACCCAGTCAAAATATCGCGCATTTACACACAGAAGATACCGCTTCCCAAGTCCGGCACGATAGATTTGTGTACCTAGCGCGCTACGCTTCTATGAATGACGTCATCATCGACTATTTAAAAAAAGGATTTGGCCGGACAAACTCAGTTGTCTGTTGAACGGCAGGCGGAGCAGATCACTGCGCTATGTTTTTTCACAGTCAGTGTAGCTGAGTTAGAAGTCCGTTACACTGGCTGTGGAGGTAAGCTACCCAGTGCCATTCAACACGCGACTGAGCTTGTCCTTTCAAACACTATGCTTTCTTTTGTGTTTTGGTCGTTTCCAGCACACTTTTATGTAATATCTCGAACACAATTATTCATACACAAAATCGCTTGCACATTCGAGCTCCATTTACGAACTGTCAACCGTGTCGTGGTACTAGTTGTCTCTTTCGCTCTACCCATCATCATCTGCGTTGACTCATTTGGCTTTGTGCGCTTGGGATCAATGTTTGAGGCGAATGTGTACACTGTTAAACAAAAATATACATAGTTAGCATACTTTCTATTCCCGTCTCTTTTCTTCTGTTGTGATTTTCATGCATATACTTCTAGTAAGCATTTAATGAGTGGATTGAAGGAATATGTTCAATGCATAATATTTACAGCAGAAGAAACGAGGGGTAAATAGAAAAGTATGCTATCGATGCATAAATAAAATTCTCCGTGTAGGTAGGTTTGTTAGCAGGGTTACCATATTCACAGATTTTTTTCACAATTTTTGATCACAGATTCTTTTTCACAGATGGCAGATTTTTGGTATTTTGATGAAAATTTCACAGATTTTTCGGAAATTTATCGCAGATTTTTATTCAATGATCCTGTTCTATAACGAATTGGTTACAGATATTAGTTCGGTCACGGTTTTTTTGTCTTCTTTCTTCAGATTTTCTAAAATAAGTTTATTCGTATTCGATCACCTACTGACAAATGAAATGACCTGATAACCAAGAAGGTTTAGTTCAATATGTAACATTCGATGTTGATTGGTTGTGCTTGAATTATACGTAAGAAATATATTTGATTTATTATTACTCTAAATGTACTAGAAAATAAATATTTTACCTTAAGTAGTATAGTCCTACGTCTACAGTTCGTGCAACCCCATAGGACTGCCCCTTGTAGTTTTTCAGCCGAATTTCGCATGTCTATCATTTCCCTCCCAGTATTCTGGTATGATCTATCACCGGAATCTGTTTGTTTGTGTCGCTGAAACACGAAACAATTTTTCCTCAGGGAATCGTTTAGCACGGAACGCATTACATTTTCGAACAGATGATAAGTTTAGACTGCCCAGTGTTTAATAGAGTCTATGAAGTTTGGCCGCAAAACATTCGTCGTTTTCATACTCGTCCTAGCTATCCAACTGAATTTCCATACACATAAACATAAATAAAAGAAAATGGGAATTTAAAATGTGTTAAATATTTCGTCTGAATCGCTATGAAAATGGATTAAACCATACACCTCTGTAGGTAAACGAAAAAAGCAGGTTTTTCAGAATTTTTATTATAACAACATGACAGTTGAATGATTTATGATGTTTCATACATCAGATTAGCTTAATCTATGCTTCGTTTATTAAATACAAGACCCAGTTCGAATACAATTACATACGACATGTCTAGCACCACACGCGAAGAATTGAAATGAGATCACTAGTTTGAACAAAGAACCCATGACGCACTTTAAGGATAATTCAATTTTAAACGCATATAGTTCAGCCATCTCACGATAAATTTTTAATTTTTTTGTTCATATCACCCCGAAATACTCCAAAGAATAGATTCCAATAGATAAACCCAAAGATTTTTGATATCATGGCATTAACAATTTAAATAATGTAAATAGATATTCTAGAGCGAATCAGTTATAAACTTAGAACGGAAAACTAGGACTAGGCAGGCTCATATGGACGGCGTCGGCGGTAAAAGATGATGATGAGTTATGTTCTATCAATTACCATGCGGTAGACTTGGGTGCAACGCCCAACTCCTACTTAGCAGAAGGTAAAGGACTCTTCACATTACCTTTCGATCATGTCCATATGAGCCTGGATAGTCCTAGCTTTCCGTTCTAAGTTTATAACTGATTCGCTCTAGAATAGCTACCTGTTGCCGATAGCAGAGAAAATTCGTCCGATTTTGTGAACTTTATTCCAATGATTAATCCAAATAGCAAGTTACAAAATTCCTTAAATTGTAAAACAACTATAAGTAAATTGATTAACGAATATTGAATATAAGCTTACGTTTAGTGAATTCGCTATTCGTTATGCTATCGCGCAACTATTAATTAGTCGAAGATCTCGTCTCAGCATCAAGTCGTACGACTAGGGTTATTTATAAACTAATTTGCCAGCAGCGTTGTATAGCTGATTAACCTGCATTATATTTAATCTCAGATTTCAATCTTTTAAGTTCAAAAATTCTTACCGTATGGGAAATTAAGAGGTTATGTAGGGAATGCTGATTGAGTGCATTCGCTGGTATTTTTGTATCTAAAGGTATTCTAAAACGATATATATGTATTTTTGTACAATTCAATTTTTTTTTATACCTACAAGCGCAAATTTCGATATAAGAATCCGAGGAACAAACGATTAATTTAATTTTTCATGAAATCGTGTACTTAATGATTTGCTCGACTATATGTCTCACGAGGAAATGACTGCTGCCTATCTCAAAGGAATTAATATTGATGTGTGACCTTCATTTCTTATTGTCACTTGACAATCCTCTGATCGGACGAAGGGAGTGAGTCTGCGATCGTTCGTCGCTGAAGGGGACTGTGGGGCTCGTTAGACGATGTGGCGCAATCAACACTCCCTCCCGGAATGCCCGATGGATTCATCCGAGGTGCATTACTATTAACGCCAACGTCTAGCACCGCGAGCTTCACTGCTGGTCTTTCGTAGATGCCGCTGATGGTTTGCACTGTCGCTGACCGCACTTGCCCATCAGGTCCGGGTTTAGTCGCTATAACTTTTCCTTTCGGCCAACAGTTACGTGGCATCCGTGGGTCCGTAATGATGACGATGTCATTTACTTCAACAGGCTTCGTGTTAGTGAACCATTTGGTGCGACGCGTAATCGTTGGCAAGTAGTCTCGAAGCCATTGTCTCCAAAACGAGTTGGCCATAGCCTGGGAAAGTTTCCAGTTACTTCGTAGGCCCATCGGACTGTCGTCGAAGGGTACCCATGGCTTCAAGCCATTAGACGAACCGATCAAGAAGTGATTGGGCGTTAGCACGGGAGAATTGTCATCGTCGATAGGAATATTTGTCAACGGTCTGGAGTTGACAATATTTTCTACTTCGGCTAGAGCATTTTCCAGCACTTCAACAGTCGTCACTCTAGAGGATGCTATCTTCGACAAATTTTGCTTTACGGTCCTGATAAGTCGCTCCCATGCTCCCCCCATGTGTGGTGATGCAGGTGGGTTGAAGCGCCATTCGGTGTGCGTTGAAATGAATTCCGCCATGAGCCGATCTTGATCGATGTTTCGGAGCACTGATTGGAGTTCTTTATCAGTACCTTGGAAGTTGGTACCCCGGTCACTCCAAATAACCGCTGGCACTCCTCTTCTAGCCATTATGTTACGTAAGGCCATGATACAAGAGTCTGTGGACAGCGTGTGAGCGATTTGCAGATGTATAGCACGAGTTGTAAGGCACGTCGCAAGCACACCCCACCTTTTTTCCGTACGACGACCGATAGATACAGTGAATGGTCCGAAATAGTCCACTCCTATGTATGTGAATGGTCGACAATATGCAGCAAGGCGTGTTGCAGGTAGATCTGCCATTGCTGGTGCACGCGGAGCTGCGCAGTCGATTTTGCATTGTTGACAGTCTGCTCGAACCTTTTTGTATACAGCTTTTAGCCGTGCAATGGAGAAGCGTTGTCGTAGCTCGTTGACCGTTATTTCGTGGTTTTGATGATGGAACCGTTGATGGTGATTTCTCACTATTAATATAGTTATATGGTGATCGCGGGGTAGAATGATAGGGTTTGCTGCATCTTGGTCAATCAGCTTGCAGGCGGAAGTGCGACCTCGAACTCTGAGCACGTTATTCTCATCCAAGAAGGGACAGAGCCGATAAAAGGAACTGCTTTTCGGGATTGATCTTTCTTGGCTCCGCATTTCACGGTTCAGCATCAGCACAGCTATCTCGTCCGCGTAATAATCTCCCTGTGCTATACGATGCAGATAGCTCTCAGCTTGAACCAGCTCGTTGCGTGTTAGTGGTCCACTGAGGATAGGCTCATTTCCCATTTTGCGCCTTAAGTTGTTAACGTATCGGAGAACCATGCCGGTGCAACGGAGCAATTTTTTCCAGCATGAAAATTTTTCTATCGGTATGACTGATGGTAGTACAGCGGTATGAACCAGTAAATGAGATCGAAGTTCTTCGTCCGTCGTACCAATATTTCGCGATGCCAGCGGCCAATCCTGTTGCGGTTTCCACAGGAACTCAAGACTACGATACCACCGGCCAGTAGGGTTAAGCTCGGGGATGTCCTTCCACTTAGTTCCCTCGTCAGCAACGTTAGCATTTGAGGGTATCCAAAACCATTCGTGCGTCTCTGTACTTTCAAGAATTTCGCTGACTCTTACAGCCACAAACTGACTGTATCTTCGATGATCTGAATTCAGCCAACAGTATACGTCTTTTGCGTCCGTATAGAAGAACCGTTGATGCACTTTGACTGTAAGCGCTCTCTGAACAGTATTGGCCAACCTAACACCCAGCACGGCTGCCTGCAGTTCCGAACGTGGAATGGACAAAAATTTTAACGGAGCAACCCTTGTTTTTGCGCATACCAGGGTACATTCAATGGAATTTCCTTCTTTATATCTCAGGTACACAGCAGCAGCGAAACCATTTTCGCTAGCGTCAACAAACGTATGCATTTGAATTTCTGCTCCCACGGACGTAAGGATTCGATAGCAGCGAGAAATTTCCACGTTCTCGACCTTCGGTAGCACTTTCACCCATTGCAGCCACTTTTTAAACTGTTGATCATTGATTTCCTCGTCCCACCCAATTCCAGACCGCCAGATCTCCTGCAGCAGCACCTTGAGAAACATCAGGAAATGTGCTATGAGTCCTAGCGGATCAAACACCATCATCAAGGTCCGAAGGACTTCACGTTTGGTTGGCCGACGATGCCCGGACAGTAGCCCCTTATCATTCCTAGCAGATACTTTGAAGGTGAAACAGTCTTTCACAGTGCTCCACCACATTCCGAGAATTTTCTCTGTGAGTGTCTCCGATCCAACATCCAAGCTTCTCTCGCCTGCAGTATTCACGCCCAGTTTGGTCAGTACAGCTGTCGAATTCGATAGCCAGTTTCTCATTTCGAATCCGCCCTTCCCATGGATCCACTTGACGTTTTGAGCAAGTATTGCTGCTTCTTCTTCAGACTCCACACTGACAAGCATGTCATCAACATAGTGCTGTTTTATGATAGCTTGTACTGCGGATGGATATTGGCGTCTGTAGAGCTCTGCGTTTTTGTTTTTCACGTATTGAGCTACGCTGGGTGAGCAGCAAGCTCCGAACGTCATCACTTGCATGGTGTAGACGGTAGGCTCCGTGCTCCCGTCCTTAGATCCCCAGTAGAAGCGCTGACTGTTCTGATCATCTTCCTTCATGAGAATCTGGTGGTACATTTCGCGTATATCGCCGCACACAGCTGTTCGGTATTCCCTAAATCGAATCAAAACGTCTAATAGCGGTGTAAGAAGATCCGGACCTTTTAGTAATACCGAATTGAGAGACACTCCATGAGCTGATGCGGCTCCATCCCACACCAATCTCGTTTTCTCCGGTTTGTTTGGATTTGATACTGGGAACACCGGAAGATACCATGTTCTGGGTCGCTGATCACTCAACTCTTCCTTGGTGAGCTTTCGGATGTAGCCCTTCGATAAATAATCGTCTATTTTTGCGTTCAGAACGTCGCTAAGCAATTTATCGTTTTTCATTCGACGTTCCAAACATTCCCAACGTCTTAGTGCCATTGGGCGACTATCAGGCAGTCTCGCGTTGTCATATTTCCAAAGGAGGCCTGACTCGTACCGTTGTCCTTTTCGCTCAGTTAGCGTATCCAGCAAATGGTGGGCTCGTTGATCGTCTGCCGACAGAAGCGATTTAGCTGGACTGATGATGCCCATGGCATCTAGAGAGAAATATTCTTTCATCGCCCTATGAAGACGGTCATCGCCTTCTTGATTACACGGGCAGATATCCGGGACGTGATAGTTGACCGCGTGTTCTAGAGGAGTATCATTCGTCATGCATCCATAGACGGTCCATCCAAGGCGCATCTTCACGGCGATTGGTTCTCCTAGTTTCCCTTCGCGGCTTCTCATGACGTGCCCAAGCTTGGCATGGTCCACGCCTATTAGAATCCGTGGACGGGCATCTTGGTAAGATTCAATTGGAAGTCCTGCTAAGTGGCGGAATCGTTTTTGCAATTCTGAAACGATCATTGTTTGCGGTCGGAGTTGCAATTGTTGCACTGTTCGCACATTTGTCAGTTCGAATCTTTTTGTTAGCTGCTTTGATCCAGAGATTTGCATACTGACCCGTTGAGAGGAAGTTTCGGTTCGTCTGGTTTCTCCGGCCCATTTAAGACAAAGCGATGCTGACGGTCCATTGACTCCTAATTCGTCAGCAAGGCTTTTTTCTAAAAGGGTGAGCTCGGATCCATCGTCTATAAACGCGTAGGCAAGTACTGATTTTGACGGTCCATATAAGATTACGGGTATAAATCTGAACAAAATTTCACTGCTCTGTCCTTGGTGCAAATTACACGTATGCTCGAAGTTCACTCCGGAGTTAGAAGCGGTGTTAGAGCTTGTAGACTCAACTTCGACTTCCGATTTACCGTTACTGTGGAGGAGGGGATGATGCAGAAAGGTACATCCGTTTGTACCGCACTGCCTTTGCTGGTTACATGGCCCGTTGTGTCGTCGAAGGCACTTTCGGCACAGTTTCAACTCCTTTATTGTTGCCCACCTCGAGTTATAGCTGAATTCTACAAACCGCTTGCACTTAGCTATAGATAGACAATCTCCTTTGCACACGACGCAGGTCTTCATTGATGGTTGCTTGGTCACTATTGTGGCAGCTGGTCGATTTTCTTCGGCATCAAAATGAACATTAAGATATCCGTTCTTCTTGACACGAAATTTCGTATCGTTTTCCTCAGACATCATTACCACACTTGCGTCTTCCGCTATTGTGTATAGCCAGGAACTAAAGTCCAGAAGAGTTGGTGTTAGATTTCCTCGGGAGGCCTTTGCCCAGTCGAGCTTCAGAGACGCTGGTAACCGCTCGACTAGTTCGTACCTGAGCGACGCATTGTACACAAAGTCATCAACTTCGCATGCTTGAATTGTAGCGCACAGATTTTCCACGGTGAGTGAGAAGTTAACCAAGGTTTCCAAGTTCTCAATACGGGGTGACGGAAGACTTCGAACCTTTCGAACGATTGCCTGGATGATCGTTTCTGGTCTGCCGTATAACATTTTTAGCGTCGAGATAACACCAGCGACGTTCGAAGGATGCAGCAGTCGACATCTAACCGCTTCCAGCGCTTTTGCTTTCAGGCACTTTCGAAGGCGGAGCATATTTTCTTCGTTCGAAAAACCACACATCTGAGTTGACGTGTTGAACATTGAGTAGAAAAGGGGCCAGTCTTCTGGATTTCCACAAAAATCTGGCAAGTCCTTTGACACTGCCTGTCGTGCTGCTAACTGGCTTCGGTTTAGGATGCAAATAGTCTCTTCGCCGGACGGATTTATTCTGTTCATTTCATTCGGTGTTGATCCTAGGTCCGGGTTGAAGTCGAGCGGAAGATTGGATCTTTGATTGATTCGTCGTCTGGCTAGCCTGCCATGTTGATCTGAGACAGGTAGTCGCGGATGATGCCGGGATGAACGGCCGGGCAGCCTAGGACGCGGTTCATCGCATCCATCGTGATTGACGTTATGCTTTATAGATCCTTCGTTCCCTTCGACAGGTAAACCGGAATCGTCTCTTTCTCTGATATGATTTGTGCTCTCTATCCATTTTTCAATTTTCGTCATGGAATCGGGGAGTGATTCAATTTCGTCCTCTTCCAATGACACATCACTTCCAAACTCGCTCAAGATCTCGTACTTCTTATCCAAGTATCGCTGTTCTATAGCTTTAGCCTCTTCTAGTTTCCTTAGTTGCAAGGCCACCTTCCTCTTAGACTCGCTTCTACAGACACTGTTAGACGTTCGTGAGCGTACCGACCTAGTGTCGAGTGGGGGTTGATTCTGATGGTCCAATGGTTTATTGGTGTCGTTTGTGGGGGCCTGTAGTCTTGATTTGTTAGCGACATCGCAAAATGGACAGTTCCAGTCCACATCAGCAATACTTGAAGACACTTCAACGCACCTGAAGTGATACCACCGATCGCAACTGTCGCACTGGACCATTCGAGAATTATCGCGTTGATCACACAAACCACAGCTATGATCTTTACGGGTGGGCCGCGGTTCGCCAGGATTCGCACCAGCTCCCTGGACACTAGCCAAAGTCATGCCGGATCCTGCTTTAGACGCTCTGGTCGACATCGTTTAACTCCAATATAAACGAATTTTGTAAAAATGTTGCCGATAGCAGAGAAAATTCGTCCGATTTTGTGAACTTTATTCCAATGATTAATCCAAATAGCAAGTTACAAAATTCCTTAAATTGTAAAACAACTATAAGTAAATTGATTAACGAATATTGAATATAAGCTTACGTTTAGTGAATTCGCTATTCGTTATGCTATCGCGCAACTATTAATTAGTCGAAGATCTCGTCTCAGCATCAAGTCGTACGACTAGGGTTATTTATAAACTAATTTGCCAGCAGCGTTGTATAGCTGATTAACCTGCATTATATTTAATCTCAGATTTCAATCTTTTAAGTTCAAAAATTCTTACCGTATGGGAAATTAAGAGGTTATGTAGGGAATGCTGATTGAGTGCATTCGCTGGTATTTTTGTATCTAAAGGTATTCTAAAACGATATATATGTATTTTTGTACAATTCAATTTTTTTTTATACCTACAAGCGCAAATTTCGATATAAGAATCCGAGGAACAAACGATTAATTTAATTTTTCATGAAATCGTGTACTTAATGATTTGCTCGACTATATGTCTCACGAGGAAATGACTGCTGCCTATCTCAAAGGAATTAATATTGATGTGTGACCTTCATTTCTTATTGTCACTTGACAATCCTCTGATCGGACGAAGGGAGTGAGTCTGCGATCGTTCGTCGCTGAAGGGGACTGTGGGGCTCGTTAGACGATGTGGCGCAATCATCAATTTCATTACTTTCGTTTCTTATAGTATCAAATTGGCCGAAAATAGCACAACAAAATCGATAAATGTACAACCTAGTCAAAATATTGCGCATTAAGACACAGAAGATAGCACTTCCCAAGTCCGGCACGACAGATTTGTGTACCTAGCGCGCTACGCTTCTATGAATGACGTCATCATCGACTATTTAAAGAACGGATTTGGCCGTACAAGCTCAGTTGCCTGTTGAATGGAAGTCGGAGCCGATCACTGCGCTGTGTGGTCTCACCGCCAGTGTAGCTGAGTTAGAAGTCCGTTAAACTGGCTGTGGAGGTATGCTACCCAGTTCCGTCCAACACGCGACTGAGCTAGTCCGTTCAAACACTATGCTTTCTTTTGTGTTGTGCTCGTTTCCAGCTCGCTTTTATATCACATCACAAGCCCCAAGCCTCAAAATTTACCGGAACGCTAACTTTAATTTGCTGTATTTCCACAGCTCTCCAAAAAGATCTTAATAGTTGTAACATAATTCTAAGTTTGTACATGTGTTTAGATACCACAGGATTGAAAATCAGGTAATATTGCGACATGGAAATTAAGTTTTCCTGTGACATGTTTGTTTTATTCAAATGGTCAAGTATCTATGCTATGCTCTCGTTCCACTGGGACATCAGCACTGTTCGAAAAATGCAAATCAACGCATCGCATTGCATACAAACAGGACATTCCATGGGTAAGAGAAGATGTTAATTTACAGTTAGGGGAACTGGTGGTAAAATGAACACGTTAAGCAAAGTCATTATTTTCTAATTGAAAAGTGATTGAGATACTACAATCACCTTATGGGTTTCTTGTTAGGCATGTTTTGTACATATTTGGTGAAAACACTTTGACATAAATACATTTTTTCAGTCATTATTTTTGATTTCAAAACATGTCCAAAAATGAGACATGTTTATAGCGTATGGGTAAAATGTGGTGGTGGTAAAATGAACACCATCTAGTGACACGTAAAATGCCCTGTATGTATGCAATGCGTAGCGTTGGAAAGGTTTTTTCGAGCAATGCTTATGTGCCAGTGGATCATGAGCATTGCATACACACAGGGCATTTTGGAAGCAAAAAAAAACTTGTCATGGAAAAATTAAATTTTCATAACGTAATATTAACCAATTTACAATCTTGTGGCACCGAAAAACATCTACTTGGGGTTATCCATGGGTGATTAAACTTTTAGGAGTTGTTGGAAAACAGTGCGGATATACCAACTTGAAGTTAGCGTACCGACTAATTTTGAGGCTTGGTACTTAGAGTGGTAAGATGGCTCATATTGCCCTCACTACCACCTGTTCATTTTGCCCCCAAGATATATTATTTTCAAACAGCCGTTCCGATTGAGCCATTTTGTCCTGATTCCTAATTATTACGGTGAAACATCTGCAAGAGGTTCAATTACTATTAAGTAACAGCATTTTCAGAATAAAATTAAAATTTCACCTCAAAAGATCTTTTATTCTATATGCCGAATTTAACATCAGCGACAAATATGAATGTGCATGTTGGTTTTTAACATATTCATTTCACTTTTGGCAGCTTTTTATCAAAAGAAATTGTTTCAATATACTTTGAACACTTGACAGATCAGGTTTCTGTGAAGTTTGTTCTAAATTTCACCAAAAATTGACTTGATTTGGCTATCTGTTCATTTTACCCACAGTTCCCCTATCCATGGGTGTTAAAATTTTTAGGATCTGTGGGAAAACAACGAGATATAGCAACTTAAAGTTAGTGCTCCGTCGAATTAGGGTTTGTATGCCTATAATGGACCCTTTGCGTATTATGGACCCCCTCACGCTTTTTTGTCAATTATTCCTCATTAATAACTGTTTTTAACGTATACTGTTGGTTACAGGACAGCTTTAAGACTTAGACAGAAATTAGAATGTGTTTTTTCACCATAATTCATTTTTAAATTGATATTTGCACTCAATTTCAATCCAGTGCAGCATGACACAGGGTTTGTAAGTAATTGTTTTACTACTATAAAAAGAATACTTCGCTCTGATGTAAATAAACTACGCGTGAAAAAGATATTGTTTTACTGGTTAATACCTAACACTAACACAATCTTTTGCGATGTAGATCTAACAAACTAAAAATATTTAAAATTTATATTGAAATTCTGGGGATCCATTATGGGAACAAGTGAAACTAGGTATCTGCGCATTATGGACCCCTGATACATTAATATAACTAGAAACTTGTAATATCAACTAATAGAATTAAAAAGAGTTATCAACATTCTGAGGATTCAGTATAAGATTGATTGAAACCATCGAATTGAAAATTTTGCAGCTTCTCAGTATTGGATCAACAAAAATTGTGGTTTCTACACCTGATTGGTGACAAAAACTAATAACAGTAGGTACAAATACATGAAGGCTGCCAAGCAAAAGTTCATTCGAGTGACTAGAACCATGTTCTATCAAAAAAGCGTGCAGGCAATTTGATGTATCACGCTCTACTGTGAAGTATCGCGGAGTATATGGTAAAACTGGCCTGAAGGAACAAGAAAAGGTCCACGCTTCCCACCATAGAAGAAAATAAAATAGTGACATGGATAGCCCGAAAAGATTAGCTAATAACCACGAAAAAATAAATTCTGGAGTAATACTTTAGCAAGTTCGTCGTGCACAGATTTGCAGAATTATTGCAATTTATTCACTAATATCCTTCTACTGAAAAGTAATATAATAAATATATTGATTTAGAAAAAAAGGTGGTGCTAAACGTTCAAGAAGCTTTACTAAAATTTGATTATACGGAATACTAAAATAAATACCGTAAAATGTAGCATTGATTACTATTTCGAATAACTTTCTTGAAATCAACGAGCTGTAATTAATTTCATTTTTAAAATAAGATAATATAGTTCGAAATCTTGTATATATTGCATATATCCAGGCAATTTCATGTCCATTATTGTTACGTCCCAAAATAAAACAAAACTAAAGATACAAAGTACTTTTATCGAACTTTTTCAGGAAAATAGTAGAAATTAAATAGTTGGGGATTAAATCATGTAAACCATGGGCCCTGTCAGCCAAAATACTTACGGTTTCTTCAAAACGCTTCAGATATAGCTATACATGAATGTAGAAGCAATTGTATGAACTGATCAAAATGATTCACGAAGTTGTGTCGTTTTTAATTTGTATTTGGTATCTTAAAACATTATTAAATGACAAAATATTCGTTGTCTTTAGACATTGAACATGTTTAGACTCGTTAATATTGCAAATGCTTTACTCCACTGTATTGTTGATGGATTGTCATAATTTGACCACCAATCAATTCTGACAATTGCCAATTACGATTTTCGCAAACTTGTGTAAGACTTTCTATAATGCACACATCATCACCTTACTCATAAGCGTCATAAAAATCACATCGCTTGATATAAAAGTCCTGTTTGCCTTTGAAATCAGCATCAGATCAATTAAAAATTTAATTCATTAGTCAAAGGTTTCGAGTGCCATTGAAATATTTAATGAAAAGAAATAATAACAAGATTTTGTTATTTTTCATATTTTATATTTTTCTTATAATGCTGTGCTAAAATGACTCTTAGTATTACCAGAAAACTGGAAAAATACAATTTTATGTATTAATTGTTACATATGCATATAATGGACCCGGGTCCATAATGCGCATATTCGACCCTGGGTCCAAATTAGGAAAACGGGTCCATTATAGGGATATGGATACCAGTTCGAAATATCGAATTTTACTAAAGGAATCAAGTTGAAATGCTTTAAATTTGCATTATATTGTTTGAAAGACTTGGTATCATCAATTGATAGAATATTACATTAGAAGTACAACTGGATTTATCCAAATTCTTTGAAATTGTTAGCACCGTCGACTGCGGGGTCCATTACTAGCACATTAACCCTATAAACAGGCCCGACGAGAGGGGGGGTCAGGGGGGGCAACTACCCTGGGGCCCGGGTCTGGTTTGGGGGCCCGCATTTTTAACTGAATTTAATTTATTTTAATTTAATTGTTGAAGTTTATTGTTTCTGTTGGCACTGCAAATATACCGCAATCAACTACGTTCCAGTCGTTCCAATGGTTTTCTGAAGTACGTGAACGTAACCCTATTAGATTCATTTAACAGTGCAATTGAACCATTCTTGTTTCATTTACGCAAGTGTTTTTAAAAGTGTTCGTAAAAAAAAGGTTGAATACGCACAGTACAGTTGTATACAATTTAACATATTCGTAGCTAACTGTTACTAATAAAAGTTGGGTATTTTCGGAATGGGATTGACGAGTAGATGACGAAAATGAATGTATGAAGCCATTTTGAAAACTAAGATGGCGAATTCCAGTTAAGATAGGATAACCAACCAATTTTGGACCCCTAGAGAAAGTGAAATCACGTGAACGTCAAAAAATATTTGCTTGCCTATGTTTTTTAATGCAATACATGTACGAGTCTGAAATCAAGGTTCAAAGTTCGTCAGGAATCTTCTTGTACAATATATTATTATTTTTAATTCGTTTGTTTACGAGGTGGTTTCTTGTTATTCTTTCTAAGCTCAGTTTTTCTTTGTTTCTCTTCTTTTACTTTCCCTTTTTCTTCAGTTTTCGCTTTGTGGTATTCAACTGTTCGGCGCAATGTTAAAACAGCAGGACTACGTCGCTTGAATCGTGATGTTCCTGTTCGTGTGAGTGTTTCAGGCGATTCTAGGAATTCAGCAAGCACACTCTTATTATCATTATTTAGCTGTGATATGTCTCTTAGATTTGTCAGCCTATAGCTCGTCGAATTCAACAAATTCGAACTACAAATTTTCTTCAACATGGATTTCAGAAGTCCCGTCTTTGGTTATATTATGGTCTTCAATGAAATGTTTCTCAATCGTCTGATTTTCGACATCCTTTGGTTTGAACATTTCTAAAAAATTTGACCAAAAAGAGCAGGCAACCTACCGTTACGAAATTTTTCACTATTCTAACTCGATAAACAAATAGCTATCAAGAAAGAAAATCGAGGAGCGTCCAAAATAAGTTGATATAATTTTTTTTAAGACATATTGTAGACACCATTTATTTGAGATGTTTTAGATAAAACATTACGAAAAAACCTTTTCAAACACGTAACATGAATAATACCAAATCAGACAAACTGATTAAATCGATAAAAATATTATAATTGTACATTTAAATCCAATTTGAAAATGAATCATTTCCACCGGTTCCTCTTGGTTATCGTTGAAACATGAAACGTTTCGGTGATACGTTTAAAAACTGTTGATTCTGTTTAATTTTAAACAATTAGAGATGAACTAATGATATTGAAACTTAATAGACAACCCAAGGAATGTAATTGCTGCATCAAACCAAACAAATGCAGAGAAACTTGGCAGTGTAGGAGGCAACTACATTAACAGGGTCCAAAATATGTAGGGGTACAAATTAGGTTGGTTACCCTATCTGTATAACCTAAAATATTGACATTTTCGAAATAAAATAATCATAGCATAGACATAGATATAGTGATTTGGGATGCGGATGATATGATTATAGAAAACTTTTCTCAACCAGAAGGAACTATCTTGGCCTCCAAAAGGGCATCGTTCATTTATTCGTCAAACCCGCTTAAAAATACCTCATAGTTTATACAGAAATTGTTCGAAATAGCTCCAAGCTACCATTTCTATCATCTACTCGTCAAGCCCGTTTCAAAAATTCCCAAATTTTTAGGGTTATCGAGATTATTGTTCAATCGGAAGTCTCCATCCTGGATTTCAAAAAGGTACCAAATATCCATTTTCATCATATACTTGTCAAGTCCGTTTCGGAAATACCAATATTGTTGGGGCTATCGATAATGTCGCTCAACCAATGAATTTTAGTAAGAATGTAAATCGAACTTTTTTTTGCGATCTAAATCCCAAAAAAACGAACACTTTTTTACGAACTAATTCAATTTACGAACCCTTGGCTTGGTTCGTAAATGGAGGTTCCAGTATACACATTTGATGAAGAAAAATATGGGAATTTAACTAGATACTTATTCTACCCATTAGTATTCACCAAAAGTTGAAACTCTTTCTCTCACAACTCTCTGTCTCAGTCTTTTTAACAGCAGACTTCGCTTTTGGATCCCAGTCATCGCCTTCGTAATGTTTTTTTCTCTGAATGTTAGCGCAAGTGTAACAACTGATTCCAAAACCGATTTTACCATGTTCAGAAACCGATAAAGAAAATTCGTTCAGGTCATAGTGACAACTGCAATAGCTGAATCCAGTACCTCAAAATCAACAGTATGTACAAACAACAAGAAACAAGGCAGCATCAGTGGTGCGAAATTTCACATTTAGTTGTTTATTTCTGATAAATTTGCTGAAACAATATTCAGTTTTAACGCTTCCCTCATTCATTCACTTCCAAACCAACTGAAATTTTATGAAGAATCGAATGGTTGAGTGCAGAGTAAATATAAATTCATTCATCAACCAAAGCATTTATTTTTTATTATGTGGACAGTTTGAAGGCAAAAGTTTTTTTACTCTTTCGAGCATAACTGAACTGCGAGCTAGCATAGAAACAAGATTCAGTTTGCTCCTGAAACCGAAAATATGCGAACATGAATGCGTTGTTCCGAAAAATCGAAGGACAAGGGAAAAAAACCAAACATTCGATTCATTGCGGCGGGCATGAATTGAATTTTGTTTCTCTTTCAAGCTCACGCAGCGATGTCAATTTTTCTAAGCTCTGATTCTGGGCAGCATTAACGATGCTGGCATTAACGTGCGTCAAGGGAGCATGAACGATGGCGATATGGACTGTATGGCAACGCCGCAAAAAAGGATTCCAATTGCAATGGCAAGTTGGATGTAAGCCATTCTGAAGGCCAGCCACAAATATTACTTTATTAATTTTTATTTTTTCCATCTATTACATGTTTATAATGCTGACGACTCTGTTAAGCCAACGTATTGAATCGTGTCAAATAAACAATTTTCATAATAAAAAAGTTTAATTGAAACGGTTGCATCCGTATAATTTCTTTAATCGATATTGAAATAAGAAGTCATATATGGTAGGGCCCGTCAGTACTTCAAACCCTGGGGCCCGGCGCGGCTGTCGACGGCCCTGCCTATAAAGCGTGGACTTTTTTGGGATTGGCGATCGGAGTGCTAGGGAGATACAATTTATCGATGTTGTTTTTATATCGCAGTTCTTACTGGCATGTGTGTTTTTTCTAAATAGGGTTAATAGATTTAATTAGTTAAAATTCAAACACGAGAGCAGCTCCTTTTTCTGAATCCGGTTACTATACAATTTAAAACAATACGGCTGTACGTTAATTAATAATTAGTTTAGCAAAACGCTACAATCAAAATAAGAGTTAAAATCGCGATAAAATAGCACCTGCAGCTGCCTGTACCAAAGCCAAATGCATTAATAATTCCATCGTCCACCATTTATTGTCCTCTGCAGTAGTGGTCGAACAAAAGCGTAGGGGTGCGACTGTGCATGTGCAAAGTGAATAATTGGACGCGTCGTTATCCACCACCAGCAAAATGGCTCTTTTTAGAGGCAGACAACCGATCTGATGCCAGCCGAAAAAAACAGGCCATTTTTACCCTGCCTTTCGCGCAGAATTTGAACCAAACGCCTTCAAACGGCACCACGCGGTTGCAATTCGTAGTGGTCTGACAGTTCAGTCTGTTTCACCTTCTTCCACGAGCCAGACCAATAAAATAATTCAAAATTATTTCATTCAATTCAATTTTCTCCATTGCAGTCGATCGGATGACGGGCGAAAGGGTTCTGCTTTTTGCTGCCATCAAAGTTTTGCACGAAGCAGGAAAAAATGGCAAATATTTTTATTTGTACACCGCAACCCACCCAACCGCCCTGTGGCCCTTTTGCCAGGAACCACGTGACCACGAGGAACTTCTCGTGTGTAGTTGCACTTTCGTTGACGATGCAAAAGTGCATTGCGTATAGCGTTCTTGCATTGATGCATTGCTGTGGCCATTAAGGGTTGGCATTTTTATCACCGAATGGGGAGTGGACCGTTCTGGATTTGAAGGGGGTTTTATGCAGGGAAATTGTTGCCACGCCCAGTTTCGGTTTTTATGGTACCCAAAACCAATAAATGCGGAGAGTACAACCACAGAACATGTATAATAAAGGACCACAAACCGTAAAACACAATATTAAATAGTTTCCTGAACATGCAGAGTACATGCTTAAAAATATAAAATTCCATTTAAAAATAATTAACACAAAGGTCTAATTTAAAAACATACGCATAAAAAGAAAGTACAATATGAATATTCATTGAAAAAACAGCCTGGCTATACGGAAAATTGGAATGATTAATTAGGATAAGACACGTTTTCTAGAATAATATACTCTGAAAAACTGAAGCACTTTAAAATTTAAATTCAATTTTAGGTCCTGTGTTGACGAAGCTATGAGTAAGAAGGAATACAGCCAGGAAATTCTGAGAACAAGCGATTTTTCTGCTATTTTCGATTTTTTTGGATCAGTTTATGTATTGTCATATAGGTATGTTTCAGTATGTCCAGTGGAGTTTTGTTTTTTAAAATAAACTCAAACTTAAATGTCGCGACAGTTGACAACAGCAAAAACTCAGTAGATTACAAAGTAATAAAAGTATTTTATACTACATTGCGCTGTGGAATCTAATTCTCTGTGTCACTAAGCTTGGTATTTGTACAGAACAACTGCAGGACTAATACTACGATCTACCTGAAGAATCCTTCAGAAACGACGACCGACTCATTACCCTCTGTAGTGTCAGGCTAGCATGTAACTAAATACCGACACTTTTTCCATAGCTTGCTAACTCCCGCTCGGTGGAATCCTCATAACAAACTACATATATATTATATGGATGAACCCTAACCTTTAGAAAGTACTTCTAATATATAATTGAAATAAAATAGAATTCAAATTTAGTTTCATCTATCTCTACTCGAATATAATTTATTGCCATTAATTTCCATCTGCATTCACAGATTGTTTTCATTTGCAAACGGTTCTCACAGCAAAATATAATTTATGTATCACCGCAACGTGCCACTCCGATCAGTAGCCGATTCGAGTAGCGCTACTACATTTGGAGGGATCCACACCCAATCCCGCAGCAGCAGGCCAAGCTCCAGCAATAATAGAAAACGCCTTCATCTTTCGGCCGCTCCGGAATTGATTGCTTCCTCCCAAGACAAACAACTACTACTGCCTTCGTGGCCCCTATTGTACCGCATTGGACAGTAGTTTGACATCAACCACCAGTGTTTAGGCATCCCGCTCCCCCGAAAGGGCCTCCCCTATTATTCATCGCGTAACAACATCCGTGAAATAAATTCAAGATTGTTTACAACTAAGCAAAATTTTAAATTTATTCCTTTGCTGTTTTAGATAACTGACTATCTGCCGGCATCAGAGGTTGAGGTTATGTCACACCACTAGCTCGAAGGAGAGCGAAGCAAAGTCAGCATTTACACGGTCCATTTGAATCCGATTTGAGCCAAATAAATCACCGAATTAGGCGTAATGGAAACGTATTTTCCTCTGAGTGCCTCCCTGGTGGCCTAAGAAAACCACGGGAAGCGGTGAAAGGTAAACATATTATTCCTTGTAGCCCCCCCCCCCCCCCCCCACTGCACTGGCAAAAAAAGGGTTACGCAAGCAGCTGATGGCAAACATCTGAATCTTTCACGCCCGACTAGAATGACAAACAAGTTGTAATTTGATTGTTATTCTGCGTTGGATAGTTTTTGTTTGATTCATTATAGCGGTTTCAATTAAATTGTTTGGTGTTATGATTGTTAGCTGAAGCTATTGTAACTGTATTTCACTTTGGTTAGCTTTCAATGGCAAATAAGACGTAAACTTTTTATATTAGACGAAATACATGTACAAAATCATAATTCATTTACAACAAGCAATTATCGAACAATTTATTTTAAGTTTGCGTCTAGGGTTGCCACCCCTCCTGGTTTGACCCGGAGACTCCAGTTTTCGGGAGCGATCTCCGGGCCTCCGGGTTTCACATCAATTTCTCCGGGTTTGATGGGAAGAATAATTTCATTTTTTTTAAATTAATTTATTCTTTACAAAATATTTGAAAAGTCTAAGTTAACTATTACTCTAGTTCAGATTTATTTTGCACGACTAACCCTTCGTTTCAAGGTGGCGAAGAGGAGTTCACCAAATATTGCTGATTTCTTTCACAAAGCAATGAATATAAAAAAACAAATCAAATTTAATACAAATTAAAGAAAGTAATATTTCGCTATAGGCTACAATTGAAATGTAGCATCTCACTAAGTCGCTCAAAATGATGTAACAAAGTCAGTTTGCTGCAATTTTACCAAATCACTTCACTGTTAGTGGTGCTTATCACCCGGTGCACCAAGGAATGGTACTTTGTACTAATCCAACTGACTAGGTCAACATCAAACGAGTTCTTCCCGTGTTGTTGCTACTCCTGCAGCGACTCTTAACTGTTGGCTAGGGAGGTGAGTTTTTCCCCTTTGTTGTGACCTCTGGTAATGAATAACCGACACCACATGGTGCTTCCCATGTGATGCCACAGCTTCCTTTGCTCGTTTCCTGTTAGTTATGGAGGAGAGAAATGCTCGTTCGACTTACCCTCCGTAGCGAGAGTAGCTGGTGCTTTTGTATTCTTGGCACTTAGTCGGGGAAGTGAAATACTACACCAGATTGAACCGACAAAACCGTTCTCAAATGTGAAAATTTTACAGCTTTACTGTAACGCACAGAGGAGTAACTAGAACAAATTCTTGGCCAAAAACCAAAATATTTTTTTTTCGATTTTTTTGTTTCGTTATATTTTTTTTACATACCTAAGAACCTACTCTATAACGTGGCAAAAGAGTATATCAAAAATTGTTAAAGAATTTTTGCATGTATGCGCAATGGTGATATTTCAAGGGATAATTTAATCGTTTTCGTTATATATTCAGCAAAATCGCTTTCTAGTGATGATGACAGAATTAAATAAGACAATATTATTACAAAGGTAGTTCAACACAACCGTTTGTTTAACTTCAGCTTAAAACTAACTAAAAATAGTAGACTTGCTGTGTATTGCACCAACTTTAAAAAATACCTTTTTTAAACATTTTATTCCAAATTTGAATGATAAAAAAGTTACATTATACGGCTAGATCCGGCAAAGTTGCTGAAGCAGTATTACAAAACAAGATTTCAGCTATACAAAAAATATTCGAACTCTTCCGATCTTGTCCGATCCACCAATCCCAAGCGATTTGAAAATATTGAAATTTTTACTAATTTCTGGTACACCGAAATGCTATAGGGCCAAATAATATGTTTGCCAAAATGTATCTCTATGAAAATATGCACAGGTGTCCCGTTTCTTCTCCCTTTCCCACTGATCAAATGTTTATGCAACTGGAAAAACAAATGTATTCACAAAGATCACCTAGAAATTATTAGTATTCTAAAGGATTTAGAAAATTGGCCTCTGCACTGGTAGGTGGGTAGATGCCAAATTCTTCCAAAAACTAGTGATTGTTTATTTTTAGTTCATATTAAGGCATAATAACAACAATTGCAGCAGCAAATAATTTTGGCCAGGATTCGACCCCAATTACTCCTCTGTGTAACGTAGTAATACAAATCGATTAAAGTGTTCTAAAATGCCGAGCAATCGCTTTGATTCCAATTTCCGTCTAGTTCTACTCAAAATCTACCACCCCCCAGGTCAGTGAAAACCTTCGGTTCAAAGCCTCTTCAGAGGTGGCAACCCTATTTGCGTCATTAAATCGAATGATAGCGACTTACAACAAGTACTGCGAAGCTATTGATTGAACAAAATCAAAAAGCAAATTAGCAATATATTTCAATTCTATTCACTAATCACAGAAGGTATGCAATTTAAATCCAATAGTGTTTAGTTTAGTTACACTAGTTTACAAATTTCAAAAAGATGTGCTATCCTCAACTTTTCTTTATCATTTTCATAGTAAAATTGCCCGCTGAAAACGAAAATGCGATTGAAAAAATTCTGCATGGAACAGATTTTGAGATATTGCGAAAAAACCCGTTTTTGTATTTTGAAAAATTGGCCCTTCACTTCATCACAAATTTGATCGACAATTGCAATACCTATCGATTATTCCTACGACATTTTTTAGTCACTATTACAATTTGATATGGGTCATTCCACGCGAAGTGATCAAGGCACGTATAATCGACCTTCACGGATTTGGAGGAATTGTTCATCTAGGGCCAACATATGAAAACCCAAATTTTTGTGTCAATTGAACCACCCCTAGGGTCATGGGAGCCCCTTTGACAAATTACCAAAACCCTTGATTTTGTTTTGATCATATCTTCGGTTCTATTAACTCTAGAATCAAACCGCTAGATGGCTTTTGAAGAAAATTATTCAAGGAGTCTAGCAAACAAAAAAATTTTTTGGCGGCAGTGCTGCCAACTATGCGATAATTTTTGATAAATATTAAAAATTAATGTTTCTCCCAATGCATATATTTTAATTTTGAAGATTCTGATGCCATCGTGTTCCTCAGACATTTTTACATAAGAATCACTTATAATCTCAATATAATTTGAGCGGATCCTGAGATACACCGTTTTGAAGGGAAAAAAATCGCAATTTCCCATATAAAATTGCAAGCGCATGACACTAAAAAACCAACTTGAGTATTCTGAGTTCAAACATGATTTTTCGTGAAGTAGACGAGAAATGATGAAAAACTACGTTTTTGGTTTGCTTCTAGCAGATCAGGGTCGATGTTTATGAGCGTTTGAATATTTTCTCATTTTCGGCCAATAAAAATGGATTTTTATATGAGAAAATGCGAGTTTTTCCCTTAAAACGGTGTATTTCAGGATTCGCTTAAATTATATTGAGATTATAAGTGTTTCTTATGTAAAAATGTCTGAGGAATACGATGGCATTAGAATTTTCAAAATTAAAATATATGTAATAGGAGAAAAATTAATTTTTAATATTTAACTGCAAAAATCGCATAGTTGGCAGCCCTGCCACCAACCGCACTAAAATTTATATTTTTTCTAGACCCTTGAATAATTTTCTTCAAAAACCATCCAGCGGTTTGATTCTGGAGTCAATAGAACCGAAGATATGATCAAAAGAAAATCAAGGGTTTTGACAATTTGTCAAAACGGGGGGTGCTCCCATGATCCGAGGGGTGGTTCAATTGACACTAAAATTTGGGTTTTTATTGGCCTTAGATGAACAATTCCACCAAATTTGGTTCAAATCCGTGAAGGTCACATGTTTGCATGTTTTTTGATCACTTCGCGTGGAATGACCCATATCCATATATATTTAGTAATTAATTAAAAAATAATTGCCATTTTCTGCAAAATTTTGGATTTTATTTTTATTTGACTGTAAATTACTCAAAGAAGTACGATTTTTAAAATATTTTTATTTCGTGGGTATTGAAATATGTTCAATTACGAAAGTAATAAGCGGTTGTTCATTGCAATCGAAATAAAAATATATAAATTATGGATATTTTTGTAAAACATGCAAAAAGTCAATTTTTCAGAGACAGCAATGTTGCATACATTTTAATATGTATTGCACCATTTGGACATCATGGTGGTATCAGTTTATATGGGAATTGGCTGTGTGATCGTACTCTTCAATCCGTAAGTCCGGAACCGGAAATCGCATCAATACAAAAATCAATAGCGACCGATGGGAACGTAGTACCTTTCATTTGAGACTAAATTTGTACAAATCGGTCCAGCCATCTCTGAGAAAAATCAGTGTGATTGTTTGACGCATGCACACATGCATACATTTTCCGATCTCGACGAGCTGAGTCGAGTGATGAAAGAGATTCGGCGCTGCGAGCCTTGGTTAATAAGTCGAAATTCCGACCGATTGCATAACCTTTCTATATGAGAAAGGCAAAACTCTGAAAAATAGACTTTTTGTATGTTTTACAAAAATACTCATAACTTCTATATTTTTATTTCGATTGCAATGAACAACCGCTTATTACTTTCGTAATTGATATTTCAATACTCATGAATAAAATTATTTAAAAAATCGTACTTCTTTGAGTAATTCATAGTCAAATAAAAAGAAAATTCAAAATTTTGCAGAAAATGGCAATTATTTTTTAATTAATTACTAAATAGAGATCTACTTGTATTGGTGACTAGTAAATGTTGTAGGAATAATCGATAGGCATTGTAATTGTCGATCAAATGATATTAAAATCATTAAAATCAGTAGAGTACAACTGGAGATATTTGTGATGAAGTGAAGGGCCAAGTTTTTAAAATGCAAAAACGGGTTTTTTCGCCATATCTCAAAATCTGTTCCATACAGAATTTTTTCAACTGCATTTTCGTTTTCCGTGGGTCATTTTATTACGGAAATGATAAAAATGTTGTCGGGATACAAATCACTGTAAACTAGTGTTATTAGTATTTTATATTTTAAGTGTAAAGAATTTTTGAAAACTTACTCGGCCCACCCCTGGATCGATTCGTATTCCGATATGGAGAAAACCCACTAGCTCGCATTTTCATCGCTAGGTGGCACTGTATGCATGGTATTATCACTGTGAGTAAAGATAAGAAAGATAATTAAATTGTCTGCAACTTTGCCAAAGACTGCTAGTCAATCCGAGTTTGATAAAAAATGTTATTAAACTTTTAGTGAAAACAATTCTAGACTCCCACCCACTTCGCTTGAAATTTATGAAATTGGTACTATGGAAAAATATGGTGGAAAAATTTGTTAAATGCTATAACTTTTGAAGTAGCAATTAGAAAATTACAATTTATTCCTCTTTTTAAAGGAAATAACCTTAGTATTTTAATGGTGATCTTTTTGTTTCTAGCAAAATACGGGAAAGTGGGGTACTGGGTCATTTTGATCCCAAAATTTCTTATTTTCAATAATTTTTCTTCTCCGTGATGCAAATCATACATATTTTGCTGTTTTTCTAATGTTAAAAAATCAGCAATCGAACGCAACCTTTCTTACCTTTTTCCAAATACGAGAAGTTGGGGTAATAGGGCCTTTTGTAATTCATATTAAATTTTATCATTTTCTCGTGCATATATCTCTATTATTCTTCAATCAATTTTTGTAAAATGTAGTTTGTTGAGCGTGGAAAATTCTTAGAAATACAACAAAAATAGATTCGTTAGCGGTAAAATTCAGAAACATCAAATATTTTTACATTAACTCTACAAACCACATATTTTTCATCAAATCTCCTAATACCTCAACTTTCCCTATTTTTCCAGGAATGAAACGTATTTTACACTAAAAGTAGAAAATTAAATAAGAATTTTGTTGTTAAATGGAGTTAATATGTGCGATTTTATGATAAAAATGTGAAATCGAGACTCTTTGTCAGATAATTTGATGATGAATTTTACCGGTAACGATAGATTTTTATTTCATTCCTAAGGATTTTCCACGTTCAACAAGGTACAATTTATTAAAATAGAGTGAAGAATTATATAGATATATGCACGAGAAAATGATAAAATTTCATATGAATGACAAAAGGCTCGATAACACCAACTTTTCGCATTCGGACAAAGATCAGAAAGGTTCCGTTCGATTTCTGAGATTTTTTAACATTAGAAAAACAGCAAAATATGGAGGATTTTTGTATCACGGAGCAGAATAATTTGGCACCTAAGCTTACTTTGACATTTATCACAGTATGAGAAGGGAGGCATTTGAGAATAAAAAAAAAAAATTGCAATGCCCTTGCTCGATTCCTACGAACTATACATTTTAGTGAAATAATGGTTAGATTTAGCTCAATATTATGTTCAGAAGAATTGTAGTACATAATACGAGTTATGTTTTGGTTAGAAAATTTTAGTTCCACCTGTGGCCGCACAGAGGGCGCCAACACTAACTTTTTCATAAAAGAGACATAGAATATCGAGATGTTTGGAAGAATTATTGCAAAATGCCTGTTTTATTACTTTGTGGAAGACACCTAATTTCTATCTCTCTCCGTTGAAAAGTTAGTGTCGGCGCCCTCAATGCGGTAACATGTGGAACTAACATATTACTCGTATTATTTACAATAATTCTTCTGAACATGCTATTGAGGTAAATCTAACCATTATTTTACAAAAAAATGTATAGTTGGAATCGAGTACTGATACACAACCATGTCCTGCTAGGCCGCAAGCAAAACTGACTCAGACATCACTTCATTAGGGACCATTCATAAGTTACGAAATGCGATTTGGCGAATGGGGGGTGGGGGTGAACGAGAAGTTGTGACATATGGTGGAGGGGGAGTAAGCTAGATCGCTACGTAACATGTTTTTACTGACCAAAAAAATTTTTTCGAAGAATTTGTTTCGTAATAGGGGAGAGGGGGATAGATAGAGAAGTTAGTGACAATTTGTTACATGGGAGGAGGGGGAGTCAATTTTTGTCAATTTTCGAGGTTCGTAATTTATGAATGGTCCCCTAAAAGTTTAATAACTTCTTTTAACAAAGTCGAACTGGCCAGCAGTCTTCGACAAAGTTGTAAGAATTAAATTATCCTTCTTATTTTCACTTACAGTGATAATACGATGCATACAATGCCACCTAGCGGCGAAACTGCGAGTTAGTAGGTTTTCTCTATGCAAATTGTCGAAAAATCTCATGCAAATTTCAGGCGCGTTGGTCCGGTAGCTGGACTTGTCCGATTTGTTTCAAATTTGGAGCAAGTACTCCTGGTCGGACTAGGAATTGACTCAGGGGTGGGCCGATAGGGACTTTTTTCTTGTCACTCTAATCCACAGGTACCTTTAGAGTCGAACCAGACCCCTAGATACTTGAAAGTTTAAACCTGAGCAATAGTTTAACCCATTAATTGAAGCTGTAGTTGCGCTGGTTCACGCTTCCTTGAAAATACGACTAGCTCAGTTTTCTCCGTGGAGAACTCGATACCCAACTGGACAAGCAGACAAATTGTCCAAAGTATCTTGCAATAGTCTTTGCAAAACGACGGTTTTGGGACCTGTAATAGAGACCACACCGTCATCTGCAAGCTGCCTTAGCGTGCAGGAATTGACAAGACATTCGTCAATGTCATTTAAGTTTTGCAGAAAGCTGCTTAGAGTCGGTGAAAAACCATGCTGGTGCAGCTTCTCAGAAAGAATTTTGATAGAAACTGAACCAAAAGCCCCCTTAATTTCTAAGAAAACTGATGCCATCTGCTCTTTGCTAGCATAAGCCATTTGACTTTCTGTTGAGAGCAACGCAAGACAACCGTTCGGCGGTCTTTGATTCTTCAACAAGTTAAATTTGATTCTGCCTGGCCCTGGGGCTTTATTGTTACATGATAAGACAGCAAGTGAGAGTTCCGCCATCGAAAACGGTGCTTCGTTGGCGTTATCGTGATGGGACGCGGCCTGGTAGATCTTCTGTGCCGGGTCGAAATCTGGACAAACCTTGGCAACATTGAATATCCAACGGTTTGAATATTCCACGCTCT
The DNA here is from genome assembly GCF_030247195.1 of Topomyia yanbarensis. NCBI lineage: Eukaryota > Metazoa > Arthropoda > Insecta > Diptera > Culicidae > Topomyia > Topomyia yanbarensis. The sequence goes on from NC_080671.1 coordinate 337,431,847, forward strand.
CATTAGTACTGTTTCGGTTTCGTAACCGCCGGGCCGTGCCCCAAAGAGTGCTCATCGATGTTTCTCTTGTTAGCCCGTCGACGAACCGGCGCCAGTAGCTACGTTTTTTGGCTTTCATCAAACTCTTCATGCGCGTTTCTGCCATCACGTACTGTCGGGATATGGTTGGTATCCCGTCGTCCCGGTAGGTCTCATACGCGGTGGCCTTCTCCGCGTACACGTCTGAGCACTCTTTGTCCTACCATGGATTGGGAGGACACCGTTAGCAATATTAATTACGATTGGCTGATGGTCGCTGCCGTGGGGATCAGAGACTACCTTTTTACATACAATCTAACCGCAGCGATGTCAAGCAGAGGGACAGGTCCAAGGCGCTCGGATGAGCTGGAGGGGCTGGAATCCGTGTCATTTCACCCGTATTTATAATGGTCAAAATGAAGTTGTCGCAAAGCTCATGGAGTGAGGTAGATCGATTATCGTCATGATGGCAACCCCATGCCGTACGGTGGGAGTTGAAGTCACCTAAAACTAGCTTCGGTGCGGGGAGGAGCTCCGCAATATCGAAAAGCCGTCGGTGCCTAACTAAGGCTCTAGAGGGGATATAGGTGGAAGCAATGCAAAGGTCTTTGCCTTCAATTATGGTTGGCAAGCGACAACTTTAATGGATGGTGGCGAGGTGAGGTCGATTCGATTGAAAGAATAGTACTTTTTGATCCCCAAAAGTACTCCTCCGTAAGAGTCTTCTCCAAGCGAATAATATTAAAATCGTGAAAGTGTAGGTCTATTTCTGAAGTAAACCATGTCTAGCAAAGAGCAAATGCATCGCATTTCAAGTTATTTAGTAAGATTTTAAAAGAAACGTTGTTCGGGATAATGTTTCTGCACTTCCACTGCAGACCAGTGATTAAATCCGTGACCTCGTTTGATGAATTAGCCATCGAAGGATACAATCGCTGGAAGGAGGGGCTATTTCGCTGTGAACTGCATCAAACATGTTTTTACTGCGAAGAGAAAGCTTATCAAGATGCTTTTAAGAGGTTCAGAAATATTTTTTTTAGGCCAGCGCTGGTTTCTTTCTCTGGCTGAAATATGGCAACACTTTGATGTGCTGGGAACTCCTTTTCTGAGCTCAGGCAGACCGGGAGCGACTTGCTATGGGTTTGCACCAATACATCCTTGAGTAGTTATTTTAAAAGGGGCATGAATAAACATCTTTTGGCCTTTACGACGAAGCTTGGGAGAGAAAATGTTCCTCCTTTTTCTATTGCTTCTAGGCACAGCAGATGTCCTCCTGGGGTTCATCACAGTCGCCTTTGTCAGCAGACAAGTTGGTATAGATGTCCATAGAGCCCGGTGGCGTAGCTATCTTCAGCATTTATGCAAAAGATCGCTGTTCGTACGCGGAACATGTCGGGAGATCATGCGAATTTCGCCAACAGTAAAGACACTTTTCGATATCCCTTTCACAGGAATCATGTGCATGATTCCCACCGCATTTCCCACAACGGGCCGCATTGCTACAATGAGAGGCTGTGTGTCCCAATTGTTTGCAATTAGTAGGGTTCATGACCCGCGGCACAAAGATGCGAATAGGTAGACGAATCTTGTCAAAGAGTGGGTAGTTGGGCAGAGTAGAACCGGCGAAGCTCGCCCGATAAGAGACGAGTTGACTGCTGATGCCGAATGCAAACGTTTGCACTCCAGTATCTTAACTGGCTTAAGCATGGGGTCTTTGAAACAGCCAGTCCCATATTTTAGCTCAGACTCGAATCGGAGACTACCCCGCAGACTTCAATTGTGTAGCTGGAATATACACTCTGTAGGGCCCGCAATATCATTTGCCTGATTTAAACTGCTTACAACCAACCGAAGCTTATTAGGGCGAATTTTCGATCTTTCTGTCACCGCCGAATACCGATCCATCAGAACTCGAGAAATCTGCATCAGATTCAAACACATTTTGTCTTTGGTCCGGAAGAAGATCACGAAGGGCCCGGTGGCCGAGCTTGGATATACTTTGACCCGAAGAGCCGATTTTGTGTCGACGTCCATCTCACCTTGAGATGAACTGCCGTCAGGGGAAGTCATTTTTACACGGGCCTATTGCATTTTCACTGCCACAAATACCGAGGAGCAGCTGAATCATTCCATCAAAAATTTGAAATGTAGAAATACGAAAATGTTTCACCACGAACTACAAATTTCTACAACGAGCAACTGCTCGTAATTTCCAGTATTAAAAAACATGAAAAACCATCCAAAAGATGAAGGCATTGCATGTTCTAAGTGCATTAGGGCATTTCAAAAAAACTTTTTTTTTGAATTCTCAAAGGCCCCCCACCCATATTGTGACAAATGTCAAAGTAGGCTTAGATGCCAAATTTCAGATCATTTAGACAATTTTAGACTCCCGCCCACTTCGCTTGACATTTTTGAAATTGGTACTATGGGAAAATATACAGGAAAATATACTAAATGCTATAATTTTTGAAGTAGCAATCAGATAATTACAATTTATACCTCTTTTAAAAGGAAATGACCTAAGTCTTTGAAGGGAGATATTCCCCTTTCTAGAAAAATAGGGGAAAGTGGGGTACTGGGTCATTTTGGCCTCAAAAATCCCCTATTTTTCATAATTTTTCTGCTTTGTGATGCAAATCATACATATTTTGGAGTTTTTCTAATGTTAAAAAATCTCAGAAATCGGACGGAACCTTTTTGACCTTTGTCCGAATACGGTAAGTTGGGGTTATAGGGCCTTTTGTCATTCATATAAAATTTTAAAATTTTCTCGTGCATATATCTCTATGTTTCTTCAATCAATTTTCATGAAATACAACAAAAATGAATTCGTTAGCGGTAAAATTCAGAAACATCAAATTTTTGGACATTAACTCTACAAATCACATTTTTTTCGTTAAATGTCCTAATACCTCAACTTCCCCTATTTTTCCAGGATGGAAACTTTTCTCATGCGATCCTCAAGCGCATTTTACACTAAAAGTAGTAAATTTAATAAGAATTTTATTGTTAAATGGAGTTAAGATGTGTAATTTTATGACAAAAATGTGAGATCGAGACTATATATCAGATAATTTGATGTTTCTTAATTTTACCGATAACGAATCTATTTTTATTGTATTCCTAAGGATTTTTCACGTTTAACAAGGTACATTTTATCAGAATTGATTGAAGAATATTGGAAATATATGCATGAGAAAATGATAAAATTTAATATTAATGACAAAAGGCCCTATAACCCCAACTTCCCGTATTCGGACAAAGGTCAAAAAGGTTCCGTTCGATTTGAGAGATTTTTTCACATTAGAAAAACTCCAAAATATGTATGATCACGGAGCAGAAAAATTATTAAAAATAGTGGATTTTGGGGCCAAAATGACCCAATACCCCCCTTTCTGATATTTGTCTAGAAACAGGAATGTCTTCTTTCAAATACTAAGGTTATTAACTTTAAAAAGAGGTATAAATTGTAATTTTCTGATTGCTACTTCAAAAGTTATAGCATTTAATATATTTATCCTCCATATTTTCCCATATTATCAATTTCAAAAATTTCAAGCGAAGTGGACGGGAGTCTAAAATTGTCCAAATGCTGGGAAATTTGGCATCTGAGCTTATATTGATATTTGTCACAATATGAGAGGGGGGCCCTTGACAATTAAAAAAAAAATTGCAATGCTAAAGTGCATATTATCAACGTACAGATTTATTTCAATGATTTTATTGCATCAAACAGTCTGCGCAAGGATTTTTTCAAAAAGAATACAATAAAATCAATCGGTTTACAAAAGCACACAGGGCACGAAAAAATTCTTCTTGAAATAAAAGCTTTAAACTTTTCATTGTTTATTCTGTATTTCCGGGATCCCACGATTTCCCAGGAATCAAATTTTTTATTTCCCGAGACTCGGAAAGCTTAAAACACCCGAGAGATGGTAGCTCTAAGCTGGACACGCCACAGAGGATACATTTTCCAGTCTCATTTGTGCATGAGTCATCCTTGTGTGCATCGCCGCACCTTGAGCATTTCATTTTATTGCAACAGCAGGTGCTCGTGTGCCCCAGCTGTGTGCAATTAGTGTAGTCCACGATTCTGTGAACACTAATATTGATTGTTTTGCTTCGAGTACCTTGATCTGTGGGAGATTTGCGGTTTTGAAGATGCCCACCTCATTTTTTCAGATCAGTAGGCGTCAGAGATCCTTCGGTTACGACACCGTCTTTTTCGACGACGTTTGCCGCAATATATACTTTATATTCAATATTGAATCGTGGGTCATGTACTACTGCGTCTGGTTGATTTCGCTCAGAAAGAACAAAGCGAAGTTTTTTTACGTGTACTTTAGTAATTCTGCGAACTCTAGCGCTAATTAGCATCTAAGTCTTTACTGATCTATGCCACTCGCAGAGGTTTTCCCTTGGTTCTGAAGAAAATGACCCATTTATCGCTTGGCCGATCAATGTATTGTCCGACACGTGAGGGGTAGTTTTATGACACGTGTAATAGGAATCATGTCTTGTTGGATAGGAGTTGAATATATATATATATATATATATATATATATATATATATATATATATATATATATATATATATATATATATATATATATATATATATATATATATATATATATATATATATATATATATATATATATATATATATATATATATATATATATATATATATATATATATATATATATATATATATATATATATATATATATATATATATATATATATATATATATATATATATATATTTCTTTGTTTTACGTGAGCCTTGTTTTTCTCAAACCTGAGCGCAGTCAACTGGGCCTAAAAATAGAAAACGAGAGAGATTTGGCCCGATCGAGGAGAGGGGGAGGTGATGATTTGCTTATAGAAGACATTGCACAGTGGTCCAGAATGCGAATTTAGCAGGAATTTTAGTTTTTAAGATATGAATGTTTGAATGCGTAAAAATGGCGTTTTTTGCAGTTTTTTTTAAATTATCTGCCGGAATTGACAATATAGATTAACAATTTATATGTTTTTAGACAGCTTTAACGAATACCTTTCGAACAAGCTATAGATTATTGAAATCGGACTATTATCGAAAGAGATATTTAACAATAAATGCGGACGAAAGATTTTTATCATTTCCCATTGCCAGAAATATGACCAAAAACATGTAATCTATTATTAACGCCAAAACGGCTTATTTTAGGTCAATAGTATCTTCGGAGAATTTAATGGAGGTAATACGCTCTTTCTTTTGATATTGTGCTTTTGCTGATTAATCCCCCTATGAGTGAGATATTTTCACAAATTTTCTTGGAAGTGATTATAACGAAATGATGTCTTCAGCAAATTTGTAGCTCTTACTTTTGCGAATAACTTTACTGAAGACTTCAAATATCTATTTTGAATACTTTAAAAGTTATGGCGTGTTGTTTGTGGATTACTCTTCGTCGCCTATTTATTGTTCAATATAGTAATAATCCATTGAAATAAGCCAAACATTATTTCGATAAATCGAATTTTGAATTTCATTTTTCTATCTACAACCGCTAGAAATAATCACCGAACACTTCCAAGTTGTCTGGAAGGAACTTGATCACTTATCAGTGCAAAAATGTTCATTTGTGCGAACCTTCTGACTGCAATTTTTCTAACTTATAACCATCGGATCGATCTGAAACATATCGGAAAATGAAAAGCGAAATAAATAACTCCAAGCAACGGCGTAGCCAAGAGAAGGTTTTGGGGTTCAACACCATACAGCCCCCCCCCCACCACACCAAAAAAAAAACATTGGATTGGAGTTGAAAATTTATTGATGCAAACTGATTTAATTCAATATTACAATAACATTATCTGATCCGTAGATTGATAACCTGTTGTTGTAAACATCATGAGGACTTTTGATAAATTGTCGGAATGGGGTCCTGATATGTAACTGATCTATTGGTCTTGATTTTACAGTTGTCTAATAGCATCAATATCAAATCCTGCCTGAAAACATTCCAATAGAAAATTCCAGAGTTCTGTAATCAATGATAATCCTCAGATTTATTTTCAAATTTTCAGCTTCTTTCCTACACAATATTACGAAAGCTTATTAAACAATTTTTCCTAATAAGTTTGTGAAAATTATAAACCATTTGAAATTTTTTAATAGTTTTATTTTTTATTTAACCGTGATTTTTTTTAATATAAATCGCTTCACAACGTAGTCCATTTTTCATGGTTTGCGGTGAGCACGATCTCTCGAATTGCTGAACTGAAAATTATGGAATAGAAATTAATTTTTAGTATTCTTTACAGATCCGCTGGTGCCCTAAGACGATTTCGCTAGATTTTTAGAGCACTGTGCACTTAGACTGCCCAGAAAAATGATGAATTTTTGAAAACTCAATCGGCCCACCCCTGAGTCGATTCCTAGTCCCACCAGGAGTACTTGTACCAAATTTGAAGCAAATCGGATAAATCTAACTACCGGACCAACGTGCCTGAAGTTTATATTGGATTTTTCAACAATTTACATGGAGAAAACTCACTAGCTCGTATTTTCGCCGCTAGGTGGCACTGTATACATCATATTATCACTGTAAGTGAAAATAAGAAAGATATTTTAATTGTCTACAACTTTGTCGAAGACTGCTAGTAAATCCGGCTATGTTAAAAGAAGTTATTAAACTTTTAACGAAGTGATGTCTGAGTCAGTTTTGCATGGGGCCTAGCAGTGCATGGTTGTGTATCAGTACTCGAGTCCCGCGAACTATATATTTTTGTGAAATAATGGTTAGATTTAGCCGAATAGTATGTTTACAAGAAGTATAGTAAATAATACGAGTTATGTTTTGGTTAGAAAATTTTAGTTCCACCTGTGACCGCATAGAGGGCGCCACTACTAACTTTTCATAGAAGAGAGATAGAGTATCAAGATGTTCAGAAGAAATACTGAAAAATGCCTGTTCTATAACTTTGTAGAAGACACCAAATTTCTATCTCTCTCCGTTGAAAAGTTAGTGTTGGTGCCCTCTATGCGGTAACAGGTGGAACTAAAATTTTCTAATCAAAGCATGACTCGTATTATTTACTATAATTCTTCTGAACATATCATTGAGCTAAACCTAACGATTATTTCACAAAAATGTTTAGTTCGTGTGAATCGAGTACTGATACACAACCATGCACTATTAGGCCCCATGCAAAACTGACTCAGACATCACTTCGTTAAAAGTTTAATAACTTCTTTTAACAAAGTCGGATTTACTTGCAGTCTTCGACTAAGTTGTAGACAATTCATTTATCCTTCTAATTTTCACTTACAGTGATAATACTATGCATACAGTGCCACCTAGCGGCGAAAATGCGTGCTGGTGGGTTTTCTCCATGCAAATTGTTGAAAATTCCCTTACAAACTTCAGGCCCGTTGGTCCGGTAGTTAGACTTGTCCGATTTGCTTCAAATTTGGTGCAAGTACTCCTGGTGGGACTAGGAATCGACGCAGAGGTGGGCCGATAGGGGTCATCTTTTCCTGTCACCCTACTGTGCACCCAGTGCATTAACGCAAGTGACGGAAGGTTATCGAGAAGTTTCGTGAAAATGAAAATTCCAGTAATGATGATGATTTTCCCAAACGGTTCGTTTTCGTGAGGTTTTTATTTGTTCTTTGGCATTAGGATTAACGATAATAATTCAAATCAAGAATACTACTGGGAAGTCACCTTTAGAAAAAGTCGATGTCGAAGTAAAATTTGAAACTATGCACGCATGTACTTCAGAGATAGCGTGTTATCAGGAGCTGCGATTTAATTTCAACGCTTTTTTGGGAAAAGGGCGATACTTACAAATGTAAACATAGGGCTTTTTTCTTACATGCGAATGAGGGCTATGAAACGCAACAAATTAACCTAAAATTTTTGATTCTACGATATTGCTTTCTTAAACTACAGCAAAAAATACAACGGGCGAAACTGTATTTTTGTTTATTTAAAGTTTCGCCCTCCACGCTCCATGCAAACAAACAGGGCGATACTTTTTTTGCTAGCAGTTTAGAGGCGAAACTGTTATTTTCGTATTTTTTAGGATTATCAAACTGATACCAGCTGTAAATAGTAACAATGATATCTATTGAAAAAACCCGGACGAAATCGGTGGTGTAAAACGGTAGTTATTGTAAAAAAACGCAAGGGCGATACTTCAATGCTGATGGGTGGGACCGAAAAAGTAAACAGTCGCCAAAGGGGTGATACTATCATTTTGTCAATTTCAATAGCAAAAACAAATTTTAATTAATTAATTTCAAATACTTTATGAAGTTTTGGGTTTCGATCACTGAATCATGCAATCTAGGATGTAAAAAACACAATAGTTCTTAAATAGGAAATAAAACCAAGTCTGGAAATATTCACGGTTGATTTTCTTTGAATGGTATCACTGCTAGTATCGCCCTTTTCAAGAAAAAGCGTTGATTTCTTAGTTCTCAGTCGCGTTGGAAATTTGAGTAAAGTATAAACTTCAAATCGATTAAAAAAAATTTCGTTTTTTTTGGCTCAGTACAATATAAGGTAAAGTGCCTATTTTCACCATACTAAGCAGGGTGCCTCACTAATTCATTAATTTCTCGGCCTACAGTCAATAAAATACGAAAAAATTGACATCAACAGCTTTGCTTCGTTGTTAGGAACCAATATAGTGACATAAATGCGCTGAAAACAATGAAATTATCGTGTTTGAGCGCAACGAAAACTCGAATCGAGTGCCCCTATTGTTGCGCTACCATTTGATTCAATGCGTTGAACAAAGATGGCAGACACTGCTCTAACCAACGGCTTCAAATGGGTAGGGTGATAATAGAAACATGGCGAAAATGGGCTCAACACCCTATAACCCCTTTAGGAAAATTCAGTTTTTCCACCACAATTTAGATATTTTATTAACAGAGCATTAACAATAATTCGATGGTATGTCTATTTTATGGGCCATTTTTTCGCTTTCCCATTGATTTGGTTTGAGATTTCTAGCACTGATGTTGTCCTATGCTGATTTGAGCAATTCTCTGAGTCCTGCCACTATCCCATGTAGTATGTGTATTCAAAAACATGGCGAAGCATCAAGTTCTAAATGTTCTCAAACGATATAATATCCGAAGAGAGTGATAAGAGTTATAAGAAATGTCTCATCACACTGTTAGGTGGATTAAACACGTTTTTACAAGCGTATCTGCAACCTTTACTGTAAGTAAACCGGAAAGATCTTGACTGGAAAAACAGAGGTCAAGCAAACGATTGTTGCTGTTGAAATTATCGTTCAACTGAACTAAACCGGCAGTATTATAGTCGTCCAGAATTCTCTGAATATTTGATGTTTTTGTAGAATAAGTAGCATCTGGGTACAGGTAGTTAGATGAGCAGCGGATCCATTTAATAACGGGAAGATTGAAATCGCCTAATACAATTATCTTGTCATTCAAAGCCATTCGATCCGTTATCAATGTCAGTGAGGTCAAATGTTGTTCGATTTTAGGCCATAATCAGACACACGATCGGGCGGAAAATAGAGAACGCAAACGTAAAGTGTATAATTTGAGAGCGTGAAAGCAATCCAAACTTGTTCGACACTGGCACAATCTGGGTGGGTGGGTTTCGAACGGTGGTGGGGGTAACATTATATTAGTTTTTTTTCACGTGCGTGGATTTGCGTGGTTGGAACGCGTCGATTCGGTAAGGCAGTGCGATTTTCCTTCTCGCAAGTGAGTGTTTCCGCGGCAGCAGCTTGGCTTTGCGCACAACCAAAAATTAAAAAAACTCCTTGAACTCTTCTCCTACTCTTTCCCCGATACCCCACATTCATAACCAAAATAAAATTCCTTGGAACGTGTGCAGACAAAGAAGAAATGACCGAAATGGTGAGAATGAAGAAACAGTGAAAATTCTGCTAACCTTTTTATTGGATACACTGAGAAATTATATGTCCTTAAGCAGGAATCGAACTTGCGATCTCCCAGTTGGGTGCGTTAACCACTCCGCCATTGAATAACTGTGATGATGCCATCACATATTCCCGACACAGCCTCCAATACCTATCATTTGACCTATTGACCCCCAATGCACAGTGGTCCAGAATGCAAATTTAGCAGGAATTTTAAATTTTTGCTAAAATTAAATGACTTAGCCTTACAACATGTTTGGCAATGTTGTTGTACTTTGCAAGGCCCTTCCCTTTGTTTAAACCTATGCTAGGGTGGTTCTTAATTTAGCAATATTTAAAATAGAACTTTTTAACGGTTTGAGATAGCGCTTTACTGTTTTGGATGAAGTTGTAGAGCAACACATTTTAGACAAATTTGCTGAAGAGATGCAAGCTCTAGCTTTTATATTTTCCATTTCACGTGAAATTCAAATGTAAGCTTCAGGGTGTTCCTTAAAAACAGTTTTATTTCTATAACTTTTGAAGTTTTTATTTTACGCTAAAGTACCCTTTGGACAACTTGAAGATTATTTTAGGGCGCATAATTTGCTTTGAAACACTAACTAGTTACCTTTTTTTGTTTTAAAGTTATAAGAACTTTTATATAAAAAATATAACTTTTTACAATGAAATTATCTTCGATTCGGGCACTGGACATTAAATACTGTTGCTTCCATATGAAATAGCATGTTTTGTAGTATAGATCACCAAAAAATAGCAAATACGATATTTTTTATATCTGGAAATATTTACTCAAAAAATAGTTTATTTTTAGTAAAAAAGTATATATAACTTTCTAACGAGCGAAGCTAGAGGTTCAATATATTAAGAAAAATTGTTCTCCTTCAAAATATCTGAAAGTATTTCTAAAGTGATCTCAATGAAAAATCAAAACTGCAAAAGTTATACAAAAAAAACCATTTTTTAAGAAACGCCCTAATTTTTTTGGTAAATTTCTTGTAAAATGAAAAGTATACGACATAGAGTTTCAGTGTCTTCGACAAAGTTTTTCCAAATTTCATTATCTTCAATTTTCTGGAAGACAGCGAAACTCTATCTCGAACCATTAAAAAGTTTTTTTTTCTGATTTAAAAAAAAATAGAACCACCCTACCCACTATTTAAAATAATAGAAAAGTATTGTAAAGTGCAATGTTTTATCATGAAAACGAAATTACATTTTTTATATTGTTCACCGTGAAAGTAATTTAAACATATTACAAAGAGTCAATTCATGAAAAACCAAATTTTTAATATAACTTTTTCAGTTTTCATTTTTTTACAACCTATCCTTCAGATGTTTTTCAGAGTTTTTGAAGACGAACATTTTTTTCTAATAGATCAAAACTCTAGTTTTTATTGTTCAGAAGATATAAGTACTTAATATTTCAAAAATAGATTTTTTTTAAACCAATTTTATTAAATTAAAAAAATATCGTATTCGCCATTTTTTGCTCAATTATAACTCTAATCATGATCTTATTTATAGTTCAAAAAGAATTATCTTTTATTTGCCCCAAATGAGTGATATTGTTATTCAAAACAACAACATTTTTGGCGTAAAAGTGCTCATAACTTTTCAACGCAAATAGCTAGATATATAGTGCCATGAAACAAATTATTCGCCTTGAAACAATCTTAAAGTTGTCTGTAGACTACTTCAGTTTTAAATGAATACAGCAAAAATTATTGGAATAAAACTGTATTTCGAAGGAACGCCCTAAGCTGCGACTTTAAATTTATTGTAAAACAAAAAGTATGACAGATAGAGCTTACATGACTTCAGCAATCTTTTCCAAAATTTGTCGTTCTACAACTTCGCTGAAGGTCGTTTGGCTCTAGCTAGAATGATTAAAAAGTTAATTTTTTGATCTTGGTCAAATTAGAACCACCCTAACTGTTGTTTTAACAAAAAGAGGGGGCTCATAAACTACGAAAACTTCTCCAAAGACTTAATAAGGCTAAGTTGTTTAGTTTTAGTAAAATCTCAAAACTCCTGCTAAATTTGCATTCTGGACCACTGTGCATTGGGGGTCAATAGGTCAAATGATAGGTATTGGAGGCTGTGTCGGGAATATGTGATGGCATCATCACAGTTATTCAATGGCGGAGTGGTTAACGCACCCAACTGGGAGATCGCAAGTTCGATTCCTGCTTAAGGACATATAATTTCTCAGTGTATCCAATAAAAAGGTTAGCAGAATTTTCACTGTTTCTTCATTCTCACCATTTCGGTCATTTCTTCTTTGTCTGCACACGTTCCAAGGAATTTTATTTTGGTTATGAATGTGGGGTATCGGGGAAAGAGTAGGAGAAGAGTTCAAGGAGTTTTTTTAATTTTTGGTTGTGCGCAAAGCCAAGCTGCTGCCGCGGAAACACTCACTTGCGAGAAGGAAAATCGCACTGCCTTACCGAATCGACGCGTTCCAACCACGCAAATCCACGCACGTGAAAAAAAACTAATATAATGTTACCCCCACCACCGTTCGAAACCCACCCACCCAGATTGTGCCAGTGTCGAACAAGTTTGGATTGCTTTCACGCTCTCAAATTATACACTTTACGTTTGCGTTCTCTATTTTCCGCCCGATCGTGTGTCTGATTATGGCCTAAAATCGAACAACATTTGACCTCACTGACATTGATAACGGATCGAATGGCTTTGAATGACAAGATAATTGTATTAGGCGATTTCAATCTTCCCGTTATTAAATGGATCCGCTGCTCATCTAACTACCTGTACCCAGATGCTACTTATTCTACAAAAACATCAAATATTCAGAGAATTCTGGACGACTATAATACTGCCGGTTTAGTTCAGTTGAACGATAATTTCAACAGCAACAATCGTTTGCTTGACCTCTGTTTTTCCAGTCAAGATCTTTCCGGTTTACTTACAGTAAAGGTTGCAGATACGCTTGTAAAAACGTGTTTAATCCACCTAACAGTGTGATGAGACATTTCTTATAACTCTTATCACTCTCTTCGGATATTATATCGTTTGAGAACATTTAGAACTTGATGCTTCGCCATGTTTTTGAATACACATACTACATGGGATAGTGGCAGGACTCAGAGAATTGCTCAAATCAGCATAGGACAACATCAGTGCTAGAAATCTCAAACCAAATCAATGGGAAAGCGAAAAAATGGCCCATAAAATAGACATACCATCGAATTATTGTTAATGCTCTGTTAATAAAATATCTAAATTGTGGTGGAAAAACTGAATTTTCCTAAAGGGGTTATAGGGTGTTGAGCCCATTTTCGCCATGTTTCTATTATCACCCTACCCATTTGAAGCCGTTGGTTAGAGCAGTGTCTGCCATCTTTGTTCAACGCATTGAATCAAATGGTAGCGCAACAATAGGGGCACTCGATTCGAGTTTTCGTTGCGCTCAAACACGATAATTTCATTGTTTTCAGCGCATTTATGTCACTATATTGGTTCCTAACAACGAAGCAAAGCTGTTGATGTCAATTTTTTCGTATTTTATTGACTGTAGGCCGAGAAATTAATGAATTAGTGAGGCACCCTGCTTAGTATGGTGAAAATAGGCACTTTACCTTATATTGTACTGAGCCAAAAAAAACGAAATTTTTTTTAATCGATTTGAAGTTTATACTTTACTCAAATTTCCAACGCGACTGAGAACTAAGAAATCAACGCTTTTTCTTGAAAAGGGCGATACTAGCAGTGATACCATTCAAAGAAAATCAACCGTGAATATTTCCAGACTTGGTTTTATTTCCTATTTAAGAACTATTGTGTTTTTTACATCCTAGATTGCATGATTCAGTGATCGAAACCCAAAACTTCATAAAGTATTTGAAATTAATTAATTAAAATTTGTTTTTGCTATTGAAATTGACAAAATGATAGTATCACCCCTTTGGCGACTGTTTACTTTTTCGGTCCCACCCATCAGCATTGAAGTATCGCCCTTGCGTTTTTTTACAATAACTACCGTTTTACACCACCGATTTCGTCCGGGTTTTTTCAATAGATATCATTGTTACTATTTACAGCTGGTATCAGTTTGATAATCCTAAAAAATACGAAAATAACAGTTTCGCCTCTAAACTGCTAGCAAAAAAAGTATCGCCCTGTTTGTTTGCATGGAGCGTGGAGGGCGAAACTTTAAATAAACAAAAATACAGTTTCGCCCGTTGTATTTTTTGCTGTAGTTTAAGAAAGCAATATCGTAGAATCAAAAATTTTAGGTTAATTTGTTGCGTTTCATAGCCCTCATTCGCATGTAAGAAAAAAGCCCTATGTTTACATTTGTAAGTATCGCCCTTTTCCCAAAAAAGCGTTGAAATTAAATCGCAGCTCCTGATAACACGCTATCTCTGAAGTACATGCGTGCATAGTTTCAAATTTTACTTCGACATCGACTTTTTCTAAAGGTGACTTCCCAGTAGTATTCTTGATTTGAATTATTATCGTTAATCCTAATGCCAAAGAACAAATAAAAACCTCACGAAAACGAACCGTTTGGGAAAATCATCATCATTACTGGAATTTTCATTTTCACGAAACTTCTCGATAACCTTCCGTCACTTGCGTTAATGCACTGGGTGCACAGTAGGGTGACAGGAAAAGATGACCCCTATCGGCCCACCTCTGCGTCGATTCCTAGTCCCACCAGGAGTACTTGCACCAAATTTGAAGCAAATCGGACAAGTCTAACTACCGGACCAACGGGCCTGAAGTTTGTAAGGGAATTTTCAACAATTTGCATGGAGAAAACCCACCAGCACGCATTTTCGCCGCTAGGTGGCACTGTATGCATAGTATTATCACTGTAAGTGAAAATTAGAAGGATAAATGAATTGTCTACAACTTAGTCGAAGACTGCAAGTAAATCCGACTTTGTTAAAAGAAGTTATTAAACTTTTAACGAAGTGATGTCTGAGTCAGTTTTGCATGGGGCCTAATAGTGCATGGTTGTGTATCAGTACTCGATTCACACGAACTAAACATTTTTGTGAAATAATCGTTAGGTTTAGCTCAATGATATGTTCAGAAGAATTATAGTAAATAATACGAGTCATGCTTTGATTAGAAAATTTTAGTTCCACCTGTTACCGCATAGAGGGCACCAACACTAACTTTTCAACGGAGAGAGATAGAAATTTGGTGTCTTCTACAAAGTTATAGAACAGGCATTTTTCAGTATTTCTTCTGAACATCTTGATACTCTATCTCTCTTCTATGAAAAGTTAGTAGTGGCGCCCTCTATGCGGTCACAGGTGGAACTAAAATTTTCTAACCAAAACATAACTCGTATTATTTACTATACTTCTTGTAAACATACTATTCGGCTAAATCTAACCATTATTTCACAAAAATATATAGTTCGCGGGACTCGAGTACTGATACACAACCATGCACTGCTAGGCCCCATGCAAAACTGACTCAGACATCACTTCGTTAAAAGTTTAATAACTTCTTTTAACATAGCCGGATTTACTAGCAGTCTTCGACAAAGTTGTAGACAATTAAAATATCTTTCTTATTTTCACTTACAGTGATAATATGATGTATACAGTGCCACCTAGCGGCGAAAATACGAGCTAGTGAGTTTTCTCCATGTAAATTGTTGAAAAATCCAATATAAACTTCAGGCACGTTGGTCCGGTAGTTAGATTTATCCGATTTGCTTCAAATTTGGTACAAGTACTCCTGGTGGGACTAGGAATCGACTCAGGGGTGGGCCGATTGAGTTTTCAAAAATTCATCATTTTTCTGGGCAGTCTAAGTGCACAGTGCTCTAAAAATCTAGCGAAATCGTCTTAGGGCACCAGCGGATCTGTAAAGAATACTAAAAATTAATTTCTATTCCATAATTTTCAGTTCAGCAATTCGAGAGATCGTGCTCACCGCAAACCATGAAAAATGGACTACGTTGTGAAGCGATTTATATTAAAAAAAATCACGGTTAAATAAAAAATAAAACTATTAAAAAATTTCAAATGGTTTATAATTTTCACAAACTTATTAGGAAAAATTGTTTAATAAGCTTTCGTAATATTGTGTAGGAAAGAAGCTGAAAATTTGAAAATAAATCTGAGGATTATCATTGATTACAGAACTCTGGAATTTTCTATTGGAATGTTTTCAGGCAGGATTTGATATTGATGCTATTAGACAACTGTAAAATCAAGACCAATAGATCAGTTACATATCAGGACCCCATTCCGACAATTTATCAAAAGTCCTCATGATGTTTACAACAACAGGTTATCAATCTACGGATCAGATAATGTTATTGTAATATTGAATTAAATCAGTTTGCATCAATAAATTTTCAACTCCAATCCAATGTTTTTTTTTTGGTGTGGTGGGGGGGGGGCTGTATGGTGTTGAACCCCAAAACCTTCTCTTGGCTACGCCGTTGCTTGGAGTTATTTATTTCGCTTTTCATTTTCCGATATGTTTCAGATCGATCCGATGGTTATAAGTTAGAAAAATTGCAGTCAGAAGGTTCGCACAAATGAACATTTTTGCACTGATAAGTGATCAAGTTCCTTCCAGACAACTTGGAAGTGTTCGGTGATTATTTCTAGCGGTTGTAGATAGAAAAATGAAATTCAAAATTCGATTTATCGAAATAATGTTTGGCTTATTTCAATGGATTATTACTATATTGAACAATAAATAGGCGACGAAGAGTAATCCACAAACAACACGCCATAACTTTTAAAGTATTCAAAATAGATATTTGAAGTCTTCAGTAAAGTTATTCGCAAAAGTAAGAGCTACAAATTTGCTGAAGACATCATTTCGTTATAATCACTTCCAAGAAAATTTGTGAAAATATCTCACTCATAGGGGGATTAATCAGCAAAAGCACAATATCAAAAGAAAGAGCGTATTACCTCCATTAAATTCTCCGAAGATACTATTGACCTAAAATAAGCCGTTTTGGCGTTAATAATAGATTACATGTTTTTGGTCATATTTCTGGCAATGGGAAATGATAAAAATCTTTCGTCCGCATTTATTGTTAAATATCTCTTTCGATAATAGTCCGATTTCAATAATCTATAGCTTGTTCGAAAGGTATTCGTTAAAGCTGTCTAAAAACATATAAATTGTTAATCTATATTGTCAATTCCGGCAGATAATTTAAAAAAAACTGCAAAAAACGCCATTTTTACGCATTCAAACATTCATATCTTAAAAACTAAACATCAGAATCAAAAACAAATTAATAGCGTTCATACTGTTTTTTAGTTCTTTCATTTAAAATTGGTTTGGATAAGATCGGTTCAGCCATTGCTGAGAAACACGAATGAGAATTTGTCCGTTACATACACACACACACAGACACACACACACACAGACATTGTCCCAAATCGTCGAGCTGAGTCGATTGGTATATAAGACTCGGCCCTCCGGGCCTCGGAAAAAATCTTGAAAGTTTGAGCGAATTCTATACATTTCTTTTATAAGAAATGTAAAACTTGTCGCCATCATCCTCCACTTCGAATAACTATTCACAATTGCACTCCAGTTATTTTTAAAAACACCGCTGAAACTGTATTCTATGACTTTAAAAACGGAAACTTTGCGGCAATGAATCAATTTCTTTCAAGTTTAGACTGAAACGCTCTGTTATCCAATCGTGAGTGCAATTCTGCTGCTATGTCATGGACTCATGTTGTAGCATATGCTATTGATAAATTCATACCAAAGAAGCTATGCCGTGAACCAATCTACCCACCTTGGTCTAACTCCACTTTGAAACGCTACAAATGCGCTAAACGTTCCGCATTAAGAAAACTAACGAAGGGACCCTCACTCCACCTTAGATCTCATTACTTATATCTCAATAACCGCTATAAACGATTGAATAAGGCTCTTTACTATTCCTATAACCAACGTATACAGAACAAACTCAGAACCAGCCCTAAAAGCTTTTGGAATCACGTCAATGACCAGAGGAAGGAAGTCGGTTTACCATCTTATATGTCACTTTTAATGTAGAATACATTTAAGGTTTCAATATAGGGGTCCCGTTTCAAAATATCGGCTGCGGCGCCGCGTCAGATTTTGAACGTTAATAACTTTTATCATACTTAACAGAATGATTTGATTTTTAGACCAATTTGTTGCAAATATGTTCCTCTATGCTGTATTAAAATTTGAAGTATGTATAACATGTACTAATAACAAAAAAAATGTGTTTTGAAAAATCTTTCGAAAACGACTCGGAAAAGTGAAAATTTTCAGCCCATCCCGCACAGAGCCGTCGTTATGGTAGACCAACCGAACAATAAAATAATGAAAAGTTTATATATAGGTCCATTACATGTTTGTTCGTATGGTTATTCGCATTGGGTTGCTTGACGAGAGCACTTGGTGGGGGAAAGACGGCATATTCCTTTGGTTAGGCCATTAGAAGCCGGACGGAAAGGAAAGGCTCATGCACGGCACGAGAACGAGCGAGAAAGCGATAGTAGTGCATATTAGCGCGATTATATAAATATCTGTCGGTCGGTTTTTCTCATCATTCGTATTCGTTCAAGCACTAGCAAGCAGCCAGTCCACCGAAGAAAAGCAGTCGGCGATGACGACGGCGGAAAAAGTGCCCCAGCTACTGGTGACTCATCGCAACCCGATCAGGAACTGTCGCCCTGCAAGAATTTCGCCCCAACTAAAGGGCAACAGAGTAGGCTATCGTTCCAGCGTCTGGGTCGTGAGATTGTGCAGGACTGCAAAGTCGAGCTACGCTTACAAAGCTCAGTCGTAATGATGCCCCGAGAAGCCAACGATGCCTACTTGGTCGGTTTGTTCGAGAATGCAAAATAGTGCTTTCTAGCTCACCGTGTCCGCGGGGAGTGCGTCTGAATTATGCTCCCGCAATAAAACAATAAACGGTTCTTTACAGGACCAATTAATTGTGTTCTAATAAGAGTTAAACTGAAATTTACATTTTATGGTGTATAACAAATAATTTTCAGAAAGCAATATAAGAAATACGATGTGTGGAAAGAAAGAAAGAGAATTTAAATTATCTTCTCTCGCTCGTTCTCGTGCACTGCTTTTCCATTCCTTTCTGCTGCTACTACCATCATAACTAAAACGAATGTGCGTGTTCCCCCACCATCTCATGGCCAGTGTTGCCACAATTGCATGTCGCTATAACAATTTGAATTATTTTATTGATCCTCTCTAGTATTGATAAAATATAGAACATGCAAAGTACACTAGTCGCATGCTTTTATTCGAACTTTTTGGCAGCCTCCGTTGATTAACTGCATAAATCGATTTGTTTGTGCAGCTCCTTGCTAGTAGCAAACTAAATAGCCTTTATCAGCGCTAACAAATAAAACAAAAGAATTTAAGTTTGTGAAAATCTTCTCCTTCCTTCTTTTCAAATCTGCAACATTCTTTGAAAATATTGTTGGAATGTTGTTATTGAAAAACTGAACATACAAGTTTGCTAGCACTGGCCACTAGATTGAAGGCGATGGAAAGACAGAATATTCGTTTTGGTTATGCTAGTATTGGTAGCCGAACGGAAAGGAAAGGCACAGGAATGGCACGAAAACGAGCGGGAGAGCGATAGTAGTGCTTTCTCGTGTTTTCATATATGAATATTGGTCGGTCGGTTTTTCTCATCATTCGTATTCGTTCAAGCACTAGCAAGCAGCCAGTCCACCGGAGGAAAGCAGTTGGCGATGATGACTGTCCGCAAAAGTGCCCCAGCTACTGGTGGCCCATCGCAACTAACTACCGATCAGGAACTGTCGCCATGCTAGTATTTCGCCCCAACTAAAGGGCAACAGAGCAACTAATCCGCTGGCTAACATTCCAGCGTCTGGTTCGTAAGGTTGTGTATTACTTCAAAGTCGAGCTACGCTTACAAAACTCAGCCGTAATGAAGCCACTGATGCCTACTTGGTCGGTTTGTGGGAGTGGGCGTAAATTACAATAAAAGCAACGGTTCTTTTCAGGACCAATCAATTGTGTTCTAGTGAGAGTTAAACTGAAACTTTTATTTTAAGGTGTGTAGCAAATTTTCAACAAGCAACATAATACGTTGGGTGGAAAGAAGTAGCTTGCACACGGAACAAAAATTTAAATTATCCTCTCGCTCGTTTCGTGCACTGCTTTTCCATTCCTTTCTACTGTTATTATCAGTATTACCAAAACGAATGTGTTGTTGCATGTGTTTAAGAGAAACGTTGAAGTCGCATGCTTCTATTCAAGCTTTTTGGCAGCCCCCGTGAACTAACTGCATTAAATGATTTTTTGTGCAGCTCCGTGCTAGTAGCAAACAAAATGGCCCTACCAGTGTCTGATTCGTGAGATTGTGCAGGATTTCAAAGTCGAGCTAAGCTTATAAAGTTCAGCCGTAATGGTACCCGAAGAAGCCAGTCTTGTCGTTTTGTTCGAGGCTACAAAACAGTTCGCCAGGCACGTAACTATCATGCCAAAAATATCCAACGATCCAGCGCATCACCATCAACACCAACGCCGATACCAAAGGTTCTTTTCAGAACCACCATTATTACCATAGAGAATTATTTGAAAATTTCCCATTCAAACGTGATTCTGTTGAATATTATTAGTTTTAAATTAACGTCTCGAATTGAAATCACGACGCTCCGGTTATGTGACAGACATTACCCACCCATCTTTTTTTATTGTGACCACGACACCCCATTTCAATATTTCTGAATGAACAGAAGGTCGAGTTTGGAAAGTTTGTAACTTTCATTGTACTTAACCAAATTACACAATGTTCGCACTAATGATTCAGAAATATGATCAGGAATCTTCTGTTAGATTTGTAAGTATGTATAATTTACATGAATAAAGAAAAATTGATTTTCAGGAATCAATTATTATCTGTTCTTCCATTGGCCAGTACTACGCGACTTCCTCATGCTAACAATTAATTTCATCGTTAGCCATCTCCCTCACCAAGGCCAACAACGCCAACAAAACCGGTCCTTTTCAGGACCACCATCATTTTTGTAAAGAATAATTTGAAATATTCCTCGCCCAAATCAGCTTTTGTCCGAAAATCCTAATGAGTATCAACATATTTGAAGAACGTGTTCCTTATGTATTCTACATCTCTCCGGTTATGTCGCAGACATTACCCACCCATCTTTTTTTTATTCATTTCGTTTATTTGATAGGCACAAATGCGTTAGCTTGGCGGTGCCAAATGCTTATGTTTTTACATTTTGGATATCTTAAAACTAGGAGGTTACAATGTTGAAATATTTTTTTTACAAAGGAAAAAAAAAATTTACAGCTATCTTAAGACTAGAAATAAGATTCAATATACAAGAGAGGGCCAAAAGATATTTTTATGAAAAAATTTAAAACAAGGGATTCACTTTGATATACAAGAGGGGGAGTAATAGTATTTTACGAAATATTTTACGGTTATCTTAAAACTAACAATATAGTTTAGTACACAAAAGGGGGAACAAATATTTATGAGAAACTTCACAGAAATCTTAAAACTAGAGATTCAATTCTATTTACAAGATGGAGGACAAGAGTTTCAATAAAGAGTAAAAATTATAGCTATCTTAAAACTAGGAATACAGAATACTAATTTGAATTTTTTAACTAAAACTTATGCTTGGTCAAGATATTCAGAGGGTGGCTTATTTCCGCATCAGTGTAGCAGCAGTTGTATCAAGGACAGGGGAGAGACAGGGAAAGAAGAGCAAAACATGCAACTTTCGCTCGAACGGGGGGGGGGGGGGGGGAGAAGGGGGATCAGCGAAACAAATTTGCGCCTCAGTCTAGTAAGTCGTCGAGTACCGGATTGGCGGATGGTATTCTTCGGACCCGCGGGGAATCCTTCAAAAGTCATCGGACATCGAGTCGCTCTCGCTTCAGTTTCCTTCTATGCAGGCGTAGTGGTAAGGGCGACGGCGGTTACATAGTGGCACTCTGGAGCTGATCGGTTCCACAAGGCAGGAGGAAACTCTAAAAACGAGAAATAAAAGAGAGGGGCTAAATTGGGATATTTATCGTTTTTATGAAAGTATAAATAAGGGACATATAGGGGAAATCACGAGTTGCCAGCATATCTCGGACTGGGACATTGGGTGGTCTACCTCGGGCCCGAAGGGATTCCTTTAACTGAGACCTGGCGTCACAATACCCGGCGCATACCCAGACAACGTGTTCGATGTCGTGATAGCCCTCGTCACAAGCGCACAGACTACTCTCCGCAAGCCCAATACGCCGCAAATGCGCATCCATGGTGTAGTGATTGGACATAAGTCGGGACATTACGCGAATAAAATCCCGACCCACATCCATCCCCCCGAACCAAGGCTTCGTTGATACCTTTGGGATAATCGAATGTAGCCATCGTCCAAGTTCCCCGTTGCTCCACGAGGTTTGCCAACTGTTGAGCGTCCTCTGACGACAAATACTAAAAAATTCGTTGAAGCAGATTGGTCTTTCGTATATGTCACCATTTAATGCGCCCGCCTTTGCTAATGAGTCGGCCTTTTCATTGCCCGGGATAGAACAATGAGAGGGGACCCAAACAAAGGTAATCTGATAAGATTTTTCAGATAACGTACACAAGGACTCCTGTATCATCCCCAGAAAATACGGGAGTTGCTTTTTAGGCTTCACCGCACGAAGAGCCTCGATGGAGCTGAGGCTGTCCGAAATGATGAAGTAGTGATCTGTGGGCAGGGTGTCGATGATCCCAAGGGTGTACTGAATTGCAGCTAACTCTGCGACGTAAACTGAAGCGGGATCATTGAGCTTGAATGAAGCGGTGATAGTATTGTTGAAGATACCGAAGCCAGTGGACCCATCGAGATTTGATCCGTCAGTGTAAAACATTTTGTCGCAGTCGACTTCTCGGAATTTATTATAAAATATATTGGGGATCACCTGCGGGCGTATATGGTCCGGGATTCCACGAATCTCTTCCTTCATGGATGTGTCGAAGAATACAGTAGAATCAGAAGTATCTAGGAAACGGACACGGTTGGGATTGTACGAAGAAGGATTGATGCTCTGTGCCATGTAGTTGAAATACAAGGACATAAAACGGGTTTGAGAATTAAGCTCGACGAGCCTCTCGAAATTTTGAATTACCAACGGGTTCAGAATGTCGCATCGGATGAGCAATCGATATGAGAGTTCCCAAAATCGATTTTTTAGCGGAAGAACGCCCGCCAGCACTTCGAGACTCATCGTATGGGTCGAGTGCATGCAACCCAAGGCAATGCGCAAGCAACGATACTGGATTCTCTCCAGTTTGATGAAGTGTATGTTCGCAGCGGAGCGGAAACAGAAACACCCGTACTCCATCACCGACAAT
The DNA here is from genome assembly GCF_030247195.1 of Topomyia yanbarensis. Classification (NCBI taxonomy): domain Eukaryota; kingdom Metazoa; phylum Arthropoda; class Insecta; order Diptera; family Culicidae; genus Topomyia; species Topomyia yanbarensis. The sequence continues at coordinate 337,455,167 of NC_080671.1, forward strand.
ATCGTTGTTTGGTACAACCTGATCGGGTCTTCTGGGTGAGCACCCCACCATGTTCCAGTTATTGTTCGGAGAAAATTGATCCTTTGTTGGCATTTCTGTTTCAGATACCTAATGTGACATCCCCAGGTACCTTTAGAGTCGAACCAGACCCCGAGATATTTAAATGTGAAAACCTGGTTGATCGTTGCACCCATTAATAAAAGCTGGAGTTGCGCCGGCTCACGCTTCCTAGAAAAAACAACCAACTCAGTTTTCTCCGTGGAGAACTCAATACCCAGCTGAAGAGCCCAAGCAGACAAATTGTCCAAGGTATTTTGTAATGGTCCTTGCAAGTCGGCAGCTTTGGGCCCTGTAACAGAGACCACCCCGTCGTCTGCAAGTTGCCTTAGCGTGCATGAATTGGCAAGACAATCGTCAATGTCATTCACGTAAAAATTGTAGAGCAGGGGACTTAGACATGAGCCCTGGGGAAGACCCATGTAGCTAAATCGCGATGTTGTTAAATCGCCATGCGAAAAGTGCATGTGCTTTTCAGACAACAGGTTTAGCAAAAAGTTATTTAAAATTGGTGAAAGACCATGCTGGTGCAGCTTCTCTGACAGAATGTTGATAGAAACTGAGTCAAATGCCCCCTTAATATCCAAGAAGACTGATGCCATCTGCTTTTTGTTAGCATAGGCCATTTGGATTTCTGTAGAAAGCAACGCAAGGCAATCGTTCGTGCCTTTGCCTTTGCGGAAGCCAAATTGTGTATCTGACAGTAAGCCATTTGCTTCAACCCAATTGTCGAGGCGAAACAAGATCATTTTCTCGAATAACTTCCGAATACAGGACAGCATTGCAATCGGCCGATACGAGTTGTGGTCGGAGGCTGGTTTTCCTGGTTTTTGGATGGCGATGACCTTCACTTGCCTCCATTCATAAGGGACAATGTTACCCTCAAGAAACTTGTTAAATAAATTCAACAAGCGCCTTTTTGCTGTGTCAGGCAGATTCTTCAGCAAGTTGAATTTGATTCTGTCTAACCCTGGGGCGTTATTGTTGCACGATAAGAGAGCAAGTGAGAACTCCACCATCGAAAACGGTGTTTCGTTCGCGGTATCGTGAGGAGACGCGGCGCGGCACGTTTTCTGTACCGGGACAGAGTCCGGACAGATCTTCTTGGCGAAAGCGAATATCCAACGGTTTGAATATTCCACGTTCTCGTTGGTACTATTACGGTTACGCATACGTCGAGCCGTACCCCAAAGAGTGCTCATCGCTGTTTCTCTCGTTAACCCGTCGACGAACCGGCGCCAATAACTGCGTTTTTTGGCTTTCATTAGACTCTTCATTCGCTTTTCTAACGAAGCGTACTGTTGATAGCTAGCGGGTAACCCGTCTTCTCGGAAGGCCTTATATGCAGTGGACTTTTCCGCGTACAGCTCTGAGCACTCTTTATCCCACCACAGGGTGGGAGACCGTCCATGGGTATTCGCGCTGGGTACTGGTTTAGTCTGAGCTTGATTCGCACTGTCGAGAATCAAGCCAGCCAAAAACCTGTACTCTTCCTCCGGAGGAAGTTCTTGAGTGGATTCGATTTTAACGGATATCGCGGTCGCGTAACTCTTCCAATCAATGTTCCGTGTGAGGTCATATGAGACATTGATTGTTTCCGATGGTCTTGAACCGTTAGCAATTGAAATCACGATAGGCAAATGATCGCTACCGTGGGGATCAGGGATCACCTTCCACATGCAATCTAACTGTAGCGATGTCGAGCAAAGCGACAAATCCAACGCGCTTGCGCGTGCTGGTGGTGTAGGAATCCGCGTCATTTCTCCCGTGTTTAAGATGGTCATGTTGAAATTATCGCAAAGATCTTGGATTAATGTTGATCTATTATCATCATGAAGACAGCCCCATACCGTACCGTGCGAGTTAAAGTCTCCCAGAACTAGCCGCGGTGCCGGTAAGGATTCCGTGATATTACAAAGCGTTCGGTGCCCTACCTAGGCTCTAGGAGGAATGTAGATGGAAGCAATGCAAAGGTCTTTACTTTTGATTAAAACTTGACAAGCGACAATTTCAATGCCTGGTGTCGAAGGGAGGTTAATTCGGTTGAAAGAATAGCACTTTTTGATCCCCAAAAGTACTCCTCCATAGGGGTTTTCTCGATCCAGACGAATTATATTAAAGTCGTGAAAGTTGAGATTTATATCGGAAGTTAACCAAGTTTCACATAATGCGAAAGCATCACATTTTAAACTATTTAGTAAAAATTTAAAGGAATCGATTTTCGGGAGGATACTTCTGCTGTTCCACTGTAGAACAGTGATCGAATCGGTGACCTCGTTCGATGACTTAGCCATCGAAGGATACGATCGCTGCAAGGAGGGGCCATTTAGTAGTCAACTGCTTCAAAAATGTTTGCACTATAGGGAGAAAACGTATCAGAAGGCTTTTAAGAGGATCAGTAACATTGAAAGATGTGAAAATTAAGTCCACTATGTCAGAAAATTTCATTAGTCCGCTACTGGACTGAGTGGGTACTCCTTGTTAGAATTAATATTTCCAAGTCCTGGAGCAAATTGCTTCGGCTTTTGTGCATCACTTCCGTTGGATTTATTGGTTGTAGATGGCGCACTCTGAGTGGACGACACCTTGGCACCCTTACGAGGCAATGTAGGGGAGGCTGGATTTCTCCTCTTCCTGGATTCCCCTGGGTTAACCAAAGATGTTCCCTCTCGTGGGTCGTCAGATTCTTGCTCAACGTTAGCCAAACCAGCATAGGGATTTTCGGACAGGACAGATGGCGAAGCATTCTTTAGCATTTCTGCATAAGAACGCCTTGAGCGTTCCTTAAGGGAGCGCTTAATTTTATCCCCGCGCTGCTTGTACGCAGGACATGATTTAAGAGCATGTGAAGGGCCCCCGCAGCAAATACACTTTTCAGTTTCTTTGTCGCAAGAGTCATCCTCATGCTCTCCTTCGCATTTGCCGCATCGTTTCTTATTTCCACAATATGTGGCTGTGTGGCCCAACTGCTTGCAATTGCTGCAGCGGTACAAACAGGCGAACTGGTAGGCGAACCTTGTCAAGGAGGATGTAGTTGGGAAGAGAGGACCCGGCGAATGTCACCCGAATCGAGCCTGGTAGAGAGTAGGTAGTCTTACCTCCCTCGGTGTTTGCGGTATACAATTGTTTGCATTCCAAGATCTTAATCTGTTCAAGTGAGGGGTCCTTAAAGCAGCCAACCCCGTGCTCCAACAGTTCTTCGCATTTCACACAAGGCACGTACGCTTTAAATTCCCGCGTAAAGCGCTCACAGCAAGCAATCGCGTTTGCCTGGCCGAGATCACTCACTAGAACACGTATCTTGTTTGCCCGAACACGTGTTATCTGAGTTACGGCCGGGTAATTAGCAGTCAGATCTCGAGAAAGTTTTAATATATTAACCGGTTTCTCTCCGGTCCGAAAATATACCACCCATGGCCCAGAGGAACCTTCTGGGTACTGCTTTATACGGGGAGCAATGCGAGTATTAGGGGGATCAGGGACTTCCATGATTACATCAGATGGTATTTCGCCCTCGGCCATTTAAGCACGAGGGCAGAGCGTTATATAAACGGGAATGTGTCTTATTATTTGATTACAAGGTAGAGTAAAAGTAGGGAAAAGGAAAGAAAGCAAACGAGGAAAAAAAATAAAGCAAAACTTATCTGCAAACAACGTCGATTGTTCCGCACCAGCGAAAACAATGTACTGGATTTACTGCCGGCACCAGCAGAATGGTAGCTAACGAACGAACAAAGGATGACCTTGAATCACTGAAATTTACACACCGAACACCACTGTGAAATATAACGATCCGTTCCGTTCAAAGGTTGGGATACGTATGTTATATGTCACTTGACGGGGTTCAAGCATTATCTCCTACCGAAATATGTAACCTCTCCCGCCAACATTTCAGTAGCGTTTTTTTTCTGAAGAAATCTTAACTGACAATTAAATCTCCGAAGCTGCTAACGTCGTTCCTCTACGTTCTCCAATCGGCTCTCACCCTATTATTACACCCGCTACAGTCAGCAGAGCATTTTCTAAGCTGAAGTCATCGTCCAGTCCAGGGCCCGATGGAAGTCCATCTATCGTACTAAAAAATGCTCTGATAGTCTCCAGCTTCCATTATCAATGCTGTTCAATAGCTCTCTGTCATCAGGAATGTTTCCCGACTTATGGAAAAAATCATACATTTTCCCAGTGTTCAAAAAAGGGAACAAAAGCGAAATTTCGAATTATCGCGGAATAGCTGCATTATGTGCAGTGTCTAAGTTATTCGAACTGATTGTGCTCGATTTCATCACTCATAACTGCTCTAGCTACATATCCGAGACTCAACACGGCTTCATGATTAAACGTTCAATTACCACAAACTGGGTATCTTACACATCTTTCATAAGTCAATGCTTGCAAGCAAGACTGCAGGTAGATGCCATATACACCGACTTCTCCGCGGCATTCGACAAAATTAATCATCAGATAACAGCTTCCAAATTAAGCAGACTTTGATTTAATGTCTCCTTCCTGGACTGGCTCCACTCGTACCTAACCGAACGTGAAATGGCAGTGAAAATTGGTGACTGCACGACTCCACCATTTGCTATCAGCTCCGGAGTTCCTCAAGGTAGTCATCTCGGACCATTCCTATTTTTGCTCTATTTAAACGACCTAAACCATTTGCTTAAGTGCAAGAAACTTTCATTTGCCGACGACTTTAAACTATTTCACCTTATCAGGAATGCCAAAGACGCAGAATTCTTGCAATCCCAGTTGGATGTATTCACCAATTGGTGCTATTCCAATAGAATGATGTTAAATGCCTCCAAGTGTTCGGTTATATCCTTTACTCGCAAACACTCGATAGTTAATTTCGAATACAATATCTCACAAACCGTTCTCAAACGGGAATCATATGTTAAAGGTTTGGGAGTCTACTTAGATCCCAAACTAAACTTCAAACACCATATTGAGTACACTATTTCTAAGGCCTCCAAGCTGCTAGGATTCATTTTAGAGTCTCCAAGAACTTTACCGACATACATTGTTTAAAAGCACTCTATTGTCCGTTCTACACTCGAATACGGCAATGTAGTCCGGGCACCTTATTACCATAATGATATTCAATTCAAGTCTAGTGACCGTTCATAGTTATTAAGATTTGCTGTTAGCTTTAATTGTAGTTATAAGTGTTGGATTGTATCATTTGGATATTTGTTATCTGTTGATATAAAAGATGAGGAGGTTTTATGCCTGCTGGAGAGAGAGTTAAAACTAAATTCAGCTCCAGCGGGCTTTTCCCTGCTCCCAAACAAATAAATAAATAAATAAAAAGAGGAATGAACCACGAACCTACTCACAGCGAGCAGACGAAGACCGAAATGATAACTTCGTTAGGGACCATTCTTAAATTACGAAAAGCAAAAATTGTCCAAATTGACTCCCGCTCCCCTATATAACAAATTGTCACAATTTTCTTTATCCCCCTCCCCTATTACGTAACGAAATCGTCAAAAAAATTCTCCGGTTAAACCATCTTACATTTAGCTAGCTCGTTCCCCCAAGTCACATTTTGTCGTACCCCCTCCTCCCCTAAAATGATTACGAAATTTACGGTCGTCCCTTATTTGAACTCTACAATACATTTTTAAGTTGGAAAAAATAAAGCGCGTAGTATGTACAAACAGAATGATAGCGCGAAATGTTACAGATCAAGAAAAGTATTTCCTAGTCTTCATATCGGATTGTTAGTGGAATACGTTAGTTGGTTGTTGGAGTTAGTTGTATAAAGCGAAGAGTTGGAAACAATATTTACTAGTACATTTAGAGGAAGTCGGATTCATAGGTAATTAGACGTTGAAAGTAATTTACACTATTTTACACCCTTGTGTGTTCTTTGGTGCAGAAGCGAAAATAAAGCAAACAAATGATTTCCTAAAGAACATACCGGTCCAGTCACTGCGCTTGAAAACGTCATGTTATTCTGGTATTGTACAGCATCCTTCATACTGCAAATTGATACAAAGTTTTAGCATTTTTATGGCAAAAATATGGTAATTACCTGGCACAAAATCAATTGTTACTGTCGTATATAGTAAGCTAGACTCTACCGTCCCGTCGCGCTACCGACATTGGACTTGTACACTTTAAAAAGTCAACAACCCTCTTTAAAGCTATAAACAAATATTGAAATGCTATTGCTGCAGCTTGCAGACCTTTCTTAAATGACGTCGCAAAAAATAGTAACTAATAATTTTGCGATACTGTTTTAAAAATGAAAATGAAACGATGTTTCACTGTTTTCCGTTTTGTACTGTTTCAAATATATAAATACGTATTCCATGTACGCTCCCCAACAGCGGTTATGATAATGAGTTTTGATCCGCTGCAACACTTACCCGAACGAAGCAAAACTCGAAATTCCTTGCCATAAATTTGACTGTGTTCGCCGGTACTGCCGTCCATTAATGATGACCATCTCGGAAACTGCTCTCGGATCGAATCAAATCGAACCGATCGATCTGTTCGTGGTTCTGATATCTCCACCCATCACGATAATGACATATATGCTTAAAAGCAATAAAGGGAGTGGGAAATTTTTCAACCGATAATTTAAATATGAGTAACTTGCACACGTTTGATACCCTATTTTCGCCAGAGAATCCTCCGCTGAGAGGTGGAAATTTAATTAGCGACAGCGAGAACAAATCCAGCGGTTCATTACGAAGTAATTGTATTCCACATTCCTCGTTGGCGACCTGGAATGTGGAACCAGAAAATTGATCTGCTAGAAGCGATAAGGATTTTACGGTTGTACGTGTTGGGAATAGAGTTGTAGGAGATCCTGTTCCTTGCTACGGTCCGATGCGACGAACAGGTCCCAAATGGGTGTAACTTGGAATTGGCGACAGATCTTGATTGTGGCTCGTTTACAAATGGATTTATCTATTTTAGGCTATAATTAACCCAGCAGTATCCGTTGAATTCTTTGAATAGTTTTACCAAGATACATTTCGAGTAAGTTAAACAGGATGTTCAGTTTTAGCGACAGCTCTGAAGGCAACTGTATCGCAATATCCCTAACGACTCCAGCTGACTTTTTACCACCCGTTTTAGACACTTGACACTCCCAAGTTTAAACAAGTTGGAGTCGAGCTTTGAGTAATTGGAGAAAACAAAACTAAAAGTGTTGTTCTATAATTTTCAACTTAGAACTACGTTTTTGGTTGTCGATATGGGGGTGCATATTTTTGCGCATATAGCTCAGAAATTCTTCTGACGAATTTCGCGCTAAATCGCATTCAGAGTTGGCAGTATCCTCACAGATTTTAATGAAACATTGTGCACATGAAGACTTTGTCACAAAAAGCCACTTTGCATATTTTGTTTTTCCAAAAATAATCTAGACTGTTTTTTGGAAAGGGGCAAAGTTTTTTTTACCAATTTTTTTTCAAATGGCTATAGCCTAAAAATGACAAATCTAACATAAAAATGTTGTAGAAGTGATTTTAACAAAATTAGTCAAATTTTTGAATAAAGATATTGAAAAATTCTTCCTCGACTCTTACAATGAAAAAAAAAACGATTTTAGAAATTTAAAGTCGATTTACAAAAAACAAATCCCATCTATGATTTCGACGAAGTTTCGTTCCAAGATAGGTAATTATAATCCCTACCTACTGTTCAAAATCAAGTTGGGCACTTTCAAGGAAAAAAAAGTTATTTAAAAAAAACATTTCCTTGGCCAAACATTTCCTTGGCCAAACTTTTTTTCAGTGTATTTTTATTCAGCGTCCATAACCCAGAGGGTAGAACCCAGAATCTCGAGGAGACAACTCAGACTACAGATTCCATAGCCCAGAGTGCAGAGTCCCTAGGAGAGAGACCAGACTCCAGAGTCGCGAGTCCTTAACCCAAAATACTGAAGCTAGTCTAGAGTCCAGAATCCAGAGTTCAGTGTCGAGAATGCAGAATCCAGAGTCCGTAGCGCAGTGATCTGAACCCAGAGTTCCGAAGGTAAAGCTCAGAGTCCAGAATCCAGAGTTTCAAGTACAGAGTTCAGAGTCCATAGCGCAGAGTTCAGAGCCCAGAGTTCAGAGTTCAGATGCTAGAGTACAGAGTCCAAAACCTAGAGTCCAGAGCCCAGAGACCAGAAACCATAGTCTAGAGTTCTTATCCCTAAATACTGAGCCCAGAGTCCTCACCACATAATCCAGAGCACAGAGCCCAAAGTTCAGAGCCCCTAACCCAAAATGGTGAGACCAGAGTTTGGAGTCCAGATTCCAGAACTAAGAGTACAGAATCCCAAGTTAAGATTCGACAATCCAGAGTTTAGATTCCATAGCCCAGCGACCAGAGTCCCGTGGAGAGAGACCAGAGTCCGGAGTCCCGATGCATAGTCCAGAGCAGCGTTGCCATAGTTGCGCATTTTTTCGCAATCCTGTGGATTTTCCGCAATTTGATAAAGAGTGGCGGATTTTTCTGCGGATTTTCGGAAGTTGCGGATTTTTCAAGAATACATCAAATGGTTGGCCCGAGGAGGATGCACTAAATCATCAATACGACGCAGTGCTAAAAGTAATTACTAGCTACTTTAAGTACCATTAAATACAATAAATTACATGAAGTATCGCAAACATTAAAAAAGTACGTGTCAAATCCATTGCACTTTAATCACAGAAAAGATTTTAAGCCTTCGTACTTTAAATACGCAAAATATTTTAACTGTCCCCAAGATGTATTTTAAATACTTTAAGTATTTACACATCAACATTAATTACATTAACTTATTCATGCCCATGTTGTTTGTGGACAACAACGTTTTTAAACAGCTATAACTTTAGATTGACACAAGATTTGCTCACAAAAACAAGTAAGACTAAGAAATTTGATTATTGCCTTTTATTTGAGCATTAACAGTTACAAGGAACAGCTCTACAACTGAAGTTATTGCAGTTAGTGTGATTGGATTCCGATGGAGCAGTGCTGCCAGGGACAGTTTACGTTGACGACGGAAAATGAATATATATCTTCGTTATCGTGCAATATTTTTGAAAACTGATGAAACTTATCAATTTAGACTGTCTTTGGCTACATTTTCCAGGCAATTGGACTATAAATATTCTAGAAGAATTGTATTGAGCATTGGAAGGTAAAAATTGAGCAGCTTCTAGCACTGCAAGGGAAGCACCTATCTTTATGAAAAAAGACCTTTCGTGCACTAGGAAAAAGTTGGGCATGAATGCGTTAAGTACCTTATTAACAGAAGTATTCTAAAATACTTTTATTATTTACTTTAATTATATTCAAAATACGTTGGTATTTTCAATACGACGCACGCAAACCTGCTAGTGCTTACCCCTCGTGTATACCACTTCTGCACGGTTTTGGAGTAGTGGCTGTCGAATCCTTCGTTCATGTCTGTCTCCATTAATAACTCGAATGACTGGATACAATTTCAAAAGACGCTCATTATCGTCCAAGTACATCCTAAAACTGTTAAGACCTACTTTATTCATATGCTCGAATACTAGGCTATATAACGAAATTCTTCTCACTCTCGCACGCATCTCGCCATTCATGTTCTCAGGCAACCATTCACTGATACACACTCATCCCGCATTCTCTGGAATGTTTCTGACTGCCGGACGATGACGAAACCTTATCAGAGCTTAAAAAAATTGACATCCCTGCGTGAACTTGAAAGGAAACGAAATTCAATTCATGCCCGCTACGATGAATGAAATTTTTAATTCGTTTCCCTCGTCATTCGTTCTCTCGACTCAGCGCATTCAGGTTCGAACATGTTCGGTTTCAGAAGCAAACTGAATTTTGTTTTTATACTAGCTCTGAGAGGGTTTATTTAGTAAAAGTGCACCAGATATAGATAACGCAGTTCACTTATGCTCGAAAATGTAGAAGATGCCAACTTCTGCCTTCAAACCGTCCTCATAATAACAAATGAATGCTTTGGTTGGTGAAGGAATTTATATTTGCTCTGTATTCAAGCATTCGATTCTGCATGAAATTTCAGTCGCTTGGAAAGTTAATGAATGAGGGAGGCTGTGAATCTGAGTATTGGTTTCGGTAAATGTAAGCAGAAATAGGTAACTGATTTTGAAATTTCGCAGCACTACCATATTCTTTCATTCATATGCTTTCGATTTAACGTATCATCGTTGAATTTTACCAATAATGTACGTTATGATCCCACTGTGGTAGTTTTCCAGCTAATACTGGCGCAAATGATTTCCTTCATTTTATTTTAATTTTATTATTTCGTTCAGTGCCATCAAGCCAAATCGAGCAAAGCAACGGATTTTCATCGCGCTACCTGGAAAATGCTAACAGCTGTTTTTGCAGGCACCTAGTTTTGCAAATCCCACTGTTTATGGTGTCTTTCACTAAGTTGACCACAAGTGCATATGGCTTTCCCTGATCCCCACGGTAGCGATCATTTGCCTATCGTGATTTCAATTGCTAACGGTTCGAGACCATCGGAAACAATCAATGTCTCGTATGACCTCACTCTGAACATTGATTGGAAGAGTTACGCGACCGCGATATCCGTTAAAATCGAATCCACTCAAGAACTTCCTCCGGAGGAAGAGTACAGGTTTTTGGCTGGCTTGATTCTCGACAGTGCGAATCAAGCTCAGACTAAACCAGTACCCAGCGCGAATACCCATGGACGGTCTCCCACCCTGTGGTGGGATAAAGAGTGCTCAGAGCTGTACGCGGAAAGGTCCACTACATATAAGGCCTTCCGGGAAGACGGGTTACCCGCTAGCTATCAACAGTACGCGTCGTTAGAAAAGCGAATGAAGAGTCTAATGAAAGCCAAGAAACGCAGTTATTGGCGCCGGTTCGTCGACGGGTTAACGAGAGAAACAGCGATGAGCACTCTTTGGGGTACGGCTCGACGTATGCGTAACCGAAACAGTACCAACGAGAACGTGGAATATTCAATCCGTTGGATATTCGCTTTCGCCAAGAAGATCTGTCCGGACTCTGTCCCGGTACAGAAAACGTGCCGCGCCGCGTCTCCTCCCGATACCGCGAACGAAACACCTTTTTCGATGGTGGAGTTCTCACTTGCTCTCTTGTCATGCAACAATAACGCCCCAGGGTTAGACAGAATTAAATTCAACTTGCTGAAAAATCTGCTTGATACTGCAAAAAGGCACTTGTTGAATTTATTTAACAAATTTTTTGAGGGTAACATTGTCCCTCATGAATGGAGGCAAGTGAAGGTCATCACCATCCAAAAACCAGGAAAACCAGCCTCCGACCACAACTCGTATCGGCCGATTGCAATGCTGTCCTGTATTCGGAAGTTGTTCGAGAAAATGATCTTGTTTCGCCTCGACAATTGGGTTGAAGCAAATGGCTTACTGTCAGATACACAATTTGGCTTTCGCAAAGGCAAAGGGACAAACAATTGCCTTGCGTTGCTTTCTACAGAAATCCAAATGGCCTATGCTAACAAAGAGCAGATGACATCAGTCTTCTTGGATATTAAGGGGGCTTTTGACTCAGTTTCTATCAACATTCTGTCAGAGAAGCTGCACCAGCATGGTCTTTCGCCAATTTTAAATAACTTTTTGCTAAACCTGTTGTCTGAAAAGCACATGCACTTTTCGCATGGCGATTTAACAACATCGCGATTTAGCTACATGGGTCTTCCCCAGGGCTCATGTCAAAGCCCCCTGCTCTACAATTTTTACGTGAATGACATTGACGATTGTCTTGCCAAGTCATGCACGCTAAGGCAACTTGCAGACGACGGGGTGGTCTCTGTTACAGGGTCCAATGCTGCCGATTTGCAAGGACCATTGCAAGATACTTTGGACAATTTGTCTACTTGGGCTTGGGGTATCGAGTTCTCCACGGAGAAAACTGAATTGGTTATCTTTTCTAGGAAGCGTGAGCCGGCGCAACTCCAGCTTCTATTAATGGGTGTAACGATTAATCAGGTCTTCACATTCAAATATCTCGGGGTCTGGTTCGACTCTAAAGGTACCTAGGGATGTCACATTAGGTATCTGAAACAGAAATGCCAACAAAGGATCCATTTTCTCCGAACAATAACTGGAACATGGTAGGGGTTCACCCAGAAGACCTGATCCGGTTATACCAAACAACGTGATGGAGTACAGGTGTTTCTGTTTCTGAGTACGGGTGTTTCTGTTTTCGCTCCGCTTCGAACATACACTTCATCAAACTGGAGCGAAAGCAATATTGTTGTTTGCGTATTGCTTTGGGTTACATGCACTCGACCCATACAATGAGTCTCGAAGTGCTGGCGGGCGTTTTCCCGCTAAAAAATCGATTTTGGGAACTCTCATATCGATTGCTCATCCGATGCGACATTTTGAACCCGTTGGTGATTGAAAATTTCGAGAGGCTCGTCGAGCTTAATTCTCAAACCCGATTTATGTCCTTGTACTTCGACTACATGGCACAGAACATCAATCCTTCTTCGTAAAATCCCAACCGTGTCCGTTTCCTAGATACTTCTGATTCTATTGTGTTTTTCGACACATCCATGAAGGAAGAGATTCGTGGAATCCCGGATCATATACGCCCGTAAGTGATCTCCAGTATTTTTTATAATAAATTCCGAGAAGTCGGCTGTGACAAAATGTTCTACACTGACGGATCAAATCTCGATGGATCCACTGGCTTCGGTATCTTCAATAATACTATCACCGCTTCATTCAAGCTCAATGATCCTGCTTCAGTTTACGTCGCAGAATTAGTTGCTATTCAGTACACCCTTGGCATCATCGAGACTCTGCCCACAGACCACTACTTCATCATTTCGGACAGCCCAAGCTCTATCGAGGCTCTTCGTTCGATGAAGCCCATAAAACAATTCCCATATTTCCTGGGGAAGATTCGGGAGTCTCTGCGCAAGTTATCTGAAAAATCTTACCAGATTACCTTTGCTTGGGTCCCCTCTCATTGCTCTATTCAGGGTAATGAAAAGGACGACTCATTAGCAAAGGTGGGCGCATTAGAAGGTGACATCTACGAAAGACCAATTTGCTTCAACGAATTTTTCAGTATTTGTCATTAGAGGACACTCGACAGTTGATAAAACTCGTGGAGCAATGGGAAACTTGGACGATGGTTACATTCAATTATCCCGAATCGTAGGGGGCGGGGGGTGGATGTGGGTCGGGATTTCATACGTGCAGTGATGTACCGATGGGAAAAATTCCATCTTCCCGGGTTTTTATTTTTGGGTTTTAACCGGGTTTTTTCCCAAATCGTTTTAACCCGGACGAAATATGGGTTTTTTCGTTTTATTGAATGTATGATGTTCATTTAATGTTTTTTTAACCTTTCGGCAGCGCACTGAGTGCACGCTGCTCTGAAAATCTAGCGAAATCGTCTTAGGGCACCAGCGGCTGCTCGTTCAGTGGGCCATAAGTGCGACTTCCGGAGGGTTACAGAATCTTGCATTTACATTTGAGAGACCTAAAATAAAAGTCGCATAAAACATGCTTTCTAGAACCCACTCCAGATATCTTAGCATGTAAAAATCGAATATAACCATCAAGCGTAAAAATCGGACAGAGATCCTTGAGCATGAGAATCGCTTAGAATATTCTCACGCGAAAAAGTTGGCAAGTATGAACCTCCAGTATAATTCGCTCACAGGAAATTCCATACAACGTTACATTCAAGATTAAAAGTTGGATAAAGAAAAGTCCTTTGTAAGAACCGGATATACTTTTTTACGGTTTTTATTCTAAAAGACATAATCGAAAAGCTCCTGTCCGATTTTGAAACTTGAAGTTCAAATCCAATTTTCACATTCTAGTATATTTATAACGGGTTTTACGAAGCAATTTCTGTTCCTGCGACTTTAATTTCGGTCCATTCCATATTCCAACTTGTTTCATATAATACTGGGAACAATAGTCATTGTTACTCTGACTAGTGAAATAGCATTAGAATAATCGTGTGATGCCCAACTACTTTTATTCTGCTTGTTACTCATTTTAGGGGTTGCTATACTTTTAGCGAAATAAGGTAGGTATTCACACAAAATTTAGAAAATACCTATTTAGTTCGGTGAAAAGTAAAAGTGAGTAATATGCAGAAAGCGAGTGGCCTTGACATTCGTCTTTAGTATGAACAGTAATCAGAACTCTCACAAATCGCAATCCGAATTCTTTCGGCATCAACTACATCAGCAACAGTAGAAAAAATGTTTAGTACGTTTAGGTGGAGGTAAGAAACGCAATCGACTTAGCCCAAAACGTATTGAAAAGTTTTACTTATTTAACCACAAAAAAGTTAAAAGTTACTTATTTAACCACAATATTTGTAAAGAAATGTTGGATCACCGCTATAACAACACACCAAAAAAATCTGAATTTTATCGTTGACGTAATTGCAAACATGACACAATTCAACAACTCGTAATTCACGAAATGACGGAACATTACCGTTTTCCGTTAATTTTACATGATACATTTACTTTACATGCGCAATGACATAAAATTACACTTCCTACCATTCAGAACAAACGCTATATGTGGAGTAAAATTAAATGATTCAGGTAGTTAAACGTCATGTAAAATTAATATCAAGCGTAAAACTAAGTCATTTTTGATGCTCGTATATGTCAGGGTCAGGAGTCGTAAATTTACACTATTTTTTCTAGGTGTGAATGATTCAATCGAGGAAAACCATTTAGAATTAATATACATGCAAAACTTTATGACAATAATGCTCATAAATAAAATAAAAATGTTTGGATAACAATACATCAATGTTCAATTACTAAAATATCAAAACACGCAAAAAACCCAATCTTTCCGCGAAAAAACCGTTTTATCCGGGAAAAAACCTTGGGTTTTTTCCCCAAAATTATAAAAACCCGATTTGGTACATCACTGCATACGTGTAATGTCCCGGCTTATGTCCAACCACTACACATTGCATGCACATTTGCGTCATATTGGGCTCACAGAGAGTAGTCGGTGCGCTTATAATGAAGGTTATCACGACATCGATCACGTTGTCTGGGAGTGCGCTGGGTATTTTGGCACCAGATCGCAGTTTAAGGATTCCCTCCGTTCCCGAGGTAGACCACCCGATGATCCAGTTCGGGATATCCTGGCAAGTCACTATTTTCCCTACATGTTTCTTATCTACCTTTTTATTAAATAGACAAATATTCTTATCTAGCCCATATCCTTTATTTCTCGCTTTTAGAAGTTCCCTGTCCTTCCTTTTGGAGCACCAGAGTGCCACTATGTGATTGCCGTCACCTTTACCACGCCTGCAAAAATGAAGTCAAAGCGAGAGCAGGTCGATGGTCTGATCACTCTTGAAGGATTCTCCGCCGTCAACCCGATCCTAGGCATCTACCATCTACCAGCATGAGGTTCTAACTCATGACGCTGTTCTTCTCATTGCCTGAACGTTGCAAGTTTTGTTCTTCTTTCCCCGTCATCGTGCTCGCCTACTCCCCCTGTTCCTGATACAACTCCTGCTGCTGTTACAAAAACCAATTTGTATTATATTCCTAGTTTTAAGATAGCCTTGAACCTTTTCATTTTTTTTTTTCGTTTCCCATCTTGTATATCTAATTGTATACCTAGTCTTAAGATAGCTGTAAAAAAAAAATTTTTTGTGAAAAATAATTATTGTTCAATCTTGTATATCGAATCGTATTTTTAGTTTAAGATAGTTGTAAAAACTTTTAGTTTTAAGATATTCAAAATGTAAGAAAAATAATTTGGGACCGCCAAGCTAACGCATTTGTGCCTATTAAAACGAAATGAATTTAAAAAAATGACGTTGTTCCAGCGTTAGCAGCGTCGTGTAGAATTTTCTGGCGCGCGTTTTGGAAACACTCTGCTGGCGTTAGTTCTGATGTGGAAAATAGAAGTGGTGTATTTTAGCTGAGTGCTATATGTGTATTGTAGAACACTAATTACAAATTCTTATTGAAAAACTACAAGGGGCAGCCCTATGGGGTTGCACGATCTGTAGACGTAGGACTATACTTCTTAATGTAAAATATTTATTTTCTTAACACATTTAGAGTAATAATAATACAAAATATATTTCTTACGTATAGCTTAAGCACAACCAATCAATATCGAATGTTACATATTAAACCAAACCTTCTTGATTATCTGGCCATTTCATTTGTAGTAGTGATCGAATCCGATTAAACTTTTTTGAGAAGATCTGAAGAAAGAAAACAGAAAACCGTGACCGAAGTAATATCTGGAACTAAATCTTTATAGCACAAATTGTAAAAACTTTTCGATTGTGTGTGGAAAAAAAACGGACCGGCGAAGAAAACTCGAATTTTAGACAATATAATCACATTTCATGTATAGACCAAGCTTTCTAGTTAAATTTTGCCATTATTTGAACTTATCTAAAGTACGCATACAAATGTAGCGAATGCAGTGGTCTTAATCATATATCGAAAATATAACTACATATACAAGAATCGAAAACAATTTTATATATGGACTTAGATGCGTTTTTGTAACGGTTTTTCGAGTGGCAGTGTATTCATTCATAAATAGGCTTTGCAGTATGTACCTATTAGCAGAATCAAAATAGGATAGGCTGAGTGGAAATGAATCACGTGAAATGGAAATGATTAAAAGAATTGATCGAACGAAAATAATAAACTTTCGTTGTGCTTCCCATCGATCCGCGTAAATTTGTTGCTAAGAAAGTTCGTCTTTGCGCAACGAAAGCACAGATTGGTGTTATGCACGTTACGCATGCAATCGCTAAAAAACAGCGATGCCACATTGAAATCTGTGATTGAGTCAAAAATACCTACCTACACATTCGCCTCAAACATTGAACTCAAGCCCACAAAGCAAAATGAGTCAACGCTGATGATGATGGGTAGAGCAAAAGAGACAACTAGTACCACGACACTATGTTAACAGTGTTTGCAAATGCAGCTCGAATGTCCAAGCGATTTTGTGTACGAATAATTATGTTCGAGATTGTACATAAAAGTGAGCTGGAAACGAGCACAACACAAAAGAAAGCATAGTATATAAACGGACAACCTCAGTCGCGTGTTGGACTCCACAGCCGGTGTAACGGGCTTCTAACTCAGCTACACTTGCTGTGAAAACACACAGTGCAGTGATCTGCTCCGCCTTCCGTTCAACAGGCAACTTGTCCGACAAAATCCGTTCTTTAAATAGTCAATGATGACGTTATTCATAGAAGCGTAGCGCGCTAGGTACACAAATCCGTCGTGCCGGACTTGGGAAGCGCTATCTTCTGTGTGCGAATGGTCGATATTTTGACTAGGTTGTACATTATTTAAATTTTTAATGCCATGATATCAAAAATCTTTGGGTTTATCTATTGGAATCTATTCTTAGAAGTATTGCGCAAAAAAATTGAAAATTTATCGTGAGATGGCTTAATTATATGTGTTTAAAATTGGACCACTTTTAGTTACATACCATTTTTGTAAAATTTGCAAAGAGCACCCCCTTATCGAAAACAAAGACGTAGTCCTACGTCAAAAAATTAAGCGAGCTCTTTTTTCACCTCGATATAATTTGGGAATTCTTTTAGACCTGAGTATCAAGGCAATCAAGGCTATATTGCTAGTTTGTTGTCTTCATGTGGCTCGTGAAAGTTACTGCATTTTTAATGTTATCTTGGCCGTATACACAACCATCTAATTACTTTGCATTAGAAAAGTTGTAATAAATCTATGATTGGAGGCATGAAATAGAAATATGAATGAACGTAGGGGATGTAAGTGACCTAATATTCCAAAACCCTTACTCTCCGCATTTTTTAATAAACGGATAAATTTCCATTTCAATGTTAAGATTATTTCCTTTAAAAAATGGTATATATTGTAATTTTCTGTGGGCTACTTTAAACGTTGTACCATTTATTGCATATTTTCCTCATATTTTCCAATAGTGTCAACGATAGAAACTTCAATCGATAAAAGTGAGTGAGGCTCAAAAATTGTCCAAATTATGTGAAATTTGGCATCAAAATTAACGATGACATTTGTCACAATGTGAAGTGGGGGATCGGTGGTGAGAATTCAAACATTGTGTTTTTTACGATGCCTTAATGTTGAACAAACAAAGCCACAAAACTGAAATCGCTCTACTTCAACTCGTCTAACGTCACAAAGAAATAGATGTCTCTTCGGCAATTTTTGTTTGATTTTGACTCATCCAGTGTTATACGAATCAGTTAAGGGGTTACACCACTGTAGACCACGAAAAAATAGCCATTCTTCGAGATTTTTTCTTGGCACAATAAAGAGGTGAAAGAGATCTTGTAAAATGGGATTTATAATATAAGTATTGAATCACGCAAAATAATATTAAATCGACACAAAATTGTTAATTTAAAAAATAAAAACATAAAATGTTACGTACGTCGCTGGAAAAATCAATTTGTTGTTGAATTTTCAGCATTTTGGCACCAAACATTCCAGACTGCAAAACATATGATGCAGGAATGGATATAAGGCTATAATTTGAATGGAACGTTCAATATAGGAATCATGACAATTTTTTTTGAAAATGTTCAAGGGATAATGTACTTCCATTTTCCACAATAACCTATATACAGTTCTAGGGACGAGCGATTTAGTTCATCACTCGTTCGTAATTTTGCACAAGATTCAGGATTTCTCAAGCGATGGTGTTCCGACCGGGTGCTACAGATCTGCTGCAATATTTAGAATTCAATTTTCAAATTTTGCTCAGATATTCTTTTACTGATCGATTGAAAAAATAAAATTTCTTATTTCATCGTAACAACATCGCAAAACAACAATAAAGCAGCTTGAACGGCAGTAGCAGAGAAACATCCTTCGATCGATGATTACCACTTGTACATCAGGTCGAACATGATCACAACAAGACACATACAGGCGCTCTTTTCGATTGACCACAATCCCAGTCGGCAGCAAACGACGACAACAGATTCCTTATTGGCACCCGTGTAAATGAACCATTATCCAGGAGAAGTTATGCAAAAACGCGTTCGAAAAAGCGCCACCATCAGCCATCAGCATATCGGTTCATCTTGTTGCTGCTCAGTGTCCTTCCACAGACCAATCTACAGTAAGTGATGTTCTACCCCTTCATTGTAGGGCCGGTAGCTACGAACAACGAAGTTGCCTCTTCGAGATAACCAGTGCTGCATCGAGGGTTAAGTTTTGCTGTTTTTTTTTGCAAATTCAGTGTTATAATACTCCTAGATACGACACTGCCAACGGCCAATCTAACCAGGGCATAGGATTCTCCCAAGGAACACAAAACGTTCCTTTGTTGGTGCCGAAGAAGCTCCAGTTGTGTGCTGTTGTTGGCTTTTGTTGTTGATAGATGTGAACGATAAGATATATTTGTTTTTTCCCGTTGCACCGCACCCACCCGGACTGGATCTCACCCATCATGCCAACTCATCTGCACTACATCCGCAATAGTCGGTACAGGGAAGCAGATCCAATCCGACCTCTTGGGTGTCTGGTCTTGTACAATCACTTGGCAGCATCGTCGTCGTCGTCATCATCATCATCATCAGTTCCACCACAACCACCGATTTTCGAAAAAGTGCAGAAACTATAGGGTTTTGGTGCATAATTCCGGTCATAGTGAATTCCCAGCTAAACATCTTGTCACTCGTTAGGATCGTTACCCTATAGTACGGTAGCACAGAACAACAGCACCGTAAATCGATTATGTTTTGTGGTACACTTCGGTACTCTCCCAGCTCTTGTTGGTGGTTCTGTAGAACGGTTTGATCATAGACTTTTGTGGGGGCCACTTCATCCGGAGCTGCGGAACGGCTGGTGTTGGAGCATCGTGGTGTACATTTGTTTTCAGGTTGCGGTTAGCCTCCTTTGCCCTTCAAGCGCAATGGATCCCCCGCCACCCATCGGAGCTGACTTGCTGTTAAATATGGTTCATGTTCAGCGGCAATGTCATTACACGAAACGTTGTGTAGTGCCGTTGGGGAAAGTTTCTTCTTGTTCCGCACCGGATGAAGAACAATACAAGCGGCTTCGCCATGCTGTGCGCGTCTGCCAGGTCAGAAGGCGAACATGATGCGTTACAATCACATTTTCTTGGTGCATTTGTGTCATTCGCCGGTCTGATTACCGTGTGAATTGTCGATAACTTGCAAGTGTGATTGGAACGGGTATAAAAGTTTTACAAACCAAGGAAGATGGGATTCACGACCCAGTGAAATAAAATTAGGTCGATTAAGCTATGTTTACTGGGAAAGGAATAAAATCAAAACTGTATTGCATAAAATATTTCAAATAAATTTTTAGGAACGGTATTGTCATATTGAAGTGAGTGGTGTTTTCCCTAAAATTAGTGAAGTGCCGGCATCGCCTTGTGTTTTCGATTGACAGTATTACATTGAGTATTACCTTTCACTCGCATA